>NC_135497.1:255400306-255495511 GCF_052857255.1 Amblyomma americanum
GGGTACTCCGGATCAGCAGCCGAGCACCTTAACCACTGAGCCACCGTTCGTTTATCTTTCTCGAATTGCACTCCTCAGCAAAAATTTATTCTCTGGATCTTTCTTGGTATGTTAACCCTCGTCCGGCAGCAAAATACGCAATTATGGATGAGAAAGTTTAATTAAAAATTTTTCCCGCCTTTCGACTCCAACTCGTTACGTATACAGGCCTGGTTTTCTTTTTTTTAAGTGAATGGCGGTGCAGCATAGCCTCTGGGATCCGCACAACAAGTTCGGTGTCAATGCACGCATTTAATTGCGGGATCAGCCGCCGATGGCGGCACCTATATTTTTCTGGTCTTTTCTAACATATAAAAGCTACGTATTCCGTGAGAGCGGCCTCTTTGTCGTTATAAAGCAGTGGTCTATCAGTATAGACCAACTTCAATTTGCCCTTAGTGGCCCTTCAACAATTTGCCCGCATTTATCGTTGCTGTCCTGAAATACCCCCTCCGTTTGTAAAGCTTCACAGCAATAATACACTTACTGCAACGAAGCACCCTTTACAAGAATGATTCGTTGACGCATTCAAACGGATTCCAAGGGGGAATACTAAGTCAGGCTTGACTGATAGGGTAGGCTTACCTAATGCCAAATAAGTCATTTTCACACAATAAAAAAAGCTTTAACAATCCAGAAAAATGAATAAAAGCGACTTACGCGTGGCGCCGCCACTGAAAGATTCGTGCAGCGACGGCGAGCGTCGCAATCATGACCGAACACTATTCCGCTGTCTCGATGGGCAATTGCCGTCGAGATACGAGGAAAGCAGCGCGGCAAGCATAGCCGACAGTGCGAAGGGTCTCGTAATTAAAACAACGCAAAACAGACGACGGAGAGAAAGGTTAGTCGCAAACACGAGCGCTGAAGCTTTCTTCTCGCATTCTACGCACTCAGACTGCGTGTGGCCGTTGTATGCAGTAAGTTCAGAACCGCAAGCTGCCAAACGCGACCGGCGAAGCGGTTTCGTTCTCACTTGAGCCGTCAGATAGGCTACTTTTGGCAGGCTGCGGGCGTTACGACATTGCAGAGTGTTTGTTTCTTCATTTTTAGTACGCGCTCATGCAGATAGGCTACTTTTGGCAGGCTACGCGCTTGCACGCATGTCGTCAACATGGGAAGCGCTATGTGAGCGTGTTGTCTTCCATGTTTACTGCTCAGTGTAAAGGCGGATATGACTTCGGATATGCTGAAAAATATCTGATAAGTACCACATGCATGCACAATCACCTCTCACTTGACTTATTAAAGGAAGGGGTTTCCCAGCGCAGGTCATCATGCACACAGTACATGAGGCGCCAGCACGCGAGGCAGGGTTTTTCGCGAGAAAAACGTTGTACCAGCTTATGCGTGTTAGCCAGGATTATGCGTGCATCCTCTGCCCACAGCTATGGCCGGCAGGCGGCAAACTGAAGCCTGGCGCAACGTACCCTGATTCGTTTCCGCTTGCAACCCACAAGGAAGAAATTCGCGAGTGTAGACGTCGCAACGACCACAGTAGAGACAATCACAACGGTTGTGTGCGATCATACTGACTGCGTAGTTTGTCAATAAACACCCAATATCAGACACCACCGAGCGCCGTTTGGCGAGAAATGCGCGCGCAATTTTTCACTCAGTTGTGGTGTTGAATGAAAATGTTAGAGCGCGACTGCTGCGCTCGCATGCTTCTGAGGATCCCTCGAAGCATACGCGAACACTTCACGATGACGGCACACAACGCACCCAAGGCAACACGCTCGCGTTATCGTCGCCGATGTTTACATGCGTGAGCGTGATCAGTAATTTGTTCGGTAGTCTGCAGCTGCCTTCGATAACTTCTTCTTTCGCATCCACGCAGCTTGCAACGAGACGCAGACGCACTCTATGCAGAGCAGAACCCACATCGAAATACTGGAGGGCAGAGGCGGCTTGAACTTGCACGTCGATGCCGTGAGCAATGATCTGTTGACTTTCTGTTTTCGGTTTCTGGCCGAGCTTCCGGTCTTTGTAAGCGGCGCCTCCGATTGGTTGGCTTGCAAAGACGTCACACGGAACTACATTTTTCGCAGGCGCTACGAATCTGAAGGGTTCGGTTTGTTTTATGATGGTTTAACTTCCCAAAACGACTCAGGCTACGGGGACGCCATAGTGAAGGTCTCCGGAAATTTCGCCCACCTATGGTTCTTTAACGTGCACTGACAGCGCACAGTACACGGGCCTCTAGAATTTCGCCTCCATCGAAATGCGACCGCAGCGGCCGGGATCGAACCTGTGCCTTTCGGGTCAGCAGCCAAGCGCCATAACCACTGAGCCACCACGACGGCGAATTCGGAAGGATTTCAACACTTTTTCTCAGCAACGCAGCCACTTTTCCACGCTGAAAAAACGTCGGTACTGTTCGTGAGGAAAAATCTATTCGTCTTGCTCAGTTTGATATTTCCTTTTAGTGTCCCTCTAAGGTCTGTAATTTACGCCAACGTCACCTTTTTCATGGTAAAATATTAATTGGCGCACTGTTTTTAAATGCTGAGTCAATAGCGGCGACCGTTGTAGAAGGTCATTTGTGACTATATGTGATAATCGTGTCGCCTCATTTGCACAGCAAGCCGACTAGTGCCCTTGAAACGCTGCAGCACCAGCGTTAACATGCACGGCGCCTTAGTAACATTCGCTTTGCTTTATTAAAGATGACTCCCTTGGCAGTGGGGCACCCGTTGTTACACGGAAACTTCGACAACCGACGCTGGCGATGCTTGCGGAAACCTGGAAATACACATGACGTTTTTCGTATTCGTTGGCACGGATTTCATCATGGAGGGACTCTACTGTGGGTGGCATTAGGCCTGAGGCTTTGCCCTACAGGGTCTAGGGCCTATACAAATGAATCAATGATAGCGCATCGGTTACGATGCATCAGTTGCGCTTCTTCAATGCTTACCCAGGTGGCCACCCTTTGTGCTTCAAGAGTGACCTTTCTAGCTGACCGAAGTCTATTGGGCGCCACCGCTAACTGCCCAACTCTGACAACTGTTCCCGGTCGAGACGGCCAGTTCCAGGTCGAGACGCAGGGGCTACGCGACGGCGACACGACGATTAAACAGAATTCTTCCCTGCGGCGAAGCGCAGCCTTTCGTTCCTGTCATTTTTGTCGAGCATCCGTTTTACATGAAGGTAATCGCGTAAACGCCGTGGTTGCGGCGTCGTAGACCCACTTTTTACATGGTTATCAGCGTGTGAGTGTGTGCCGTGCCACTAAACAACTAATTTCGCCCCCTAAAACACGCTAAATACTCATACTGATTTGTGTGAGAGCACCCACAACAGCCCTTTCCCGGTCGTTCTCAGTGTCAGTGAATGCACTTTGAAATTGTGGCTGAAATGATGCTCCTTCGAAAACTGTCCATCCTCTCCAATTGTCTCGCGCGTGCAGATTATTGTGTGGCCCGTAAATATGCACAGGCGCTTACGTTTCAGATGGACGGCTGAACAAACGCGAAAAGCACTGCAAGCTCAAGAAGTGGCCTCTCTACAAGAGCCGTTCTTGTCCACTGGCAAGTTTCCGAAAGCACGCAAAGCTTTCCGAAAAAAAAGTACCGATCGAGCCTAATTCGGGTGCGTCGCAATGCCAATTCAATGGAAAGAATTCACATACGGCGTGCTATAAGTTCAGCAAAGCCATGGCCGGGCACCGACTCGCCGGAGGCTCGAAGAAGAAACAGAAACAGCGCATGTTTTAGAGACGCTGCGCGCTGAAAGTGTTTTGAAGAACTCGAAAACGAACACGCAAACCAAAGGGCTAAAAAAATAACGGCCCCATGTTTTAAGGACCTATCAGGATTTTTAATTTACTACAGAATCTTTCAAACTGGTTAGACGCTGCAATGAGTGAAATCACACCCAGCATTCAGCAAGGTTCTATAACGGCGTCGCTAACAAAAACGGCCGTTTTGTCGATATATCTACTACAAAATAATATGTGCTCAGACGCGCCAAAGATCAACTAGACCGAGGTGTTTTTCAAGCGGCTCAGACCACAATATTTGGCAGTGGCAGGTGTGTCAGTGCGGCTTGGGTGCATCTTAAAAAGATGTTAAGGTTTATGGGTGCAGCGCAAAGTGTGCGTCGCGTTCGTTCTATGTCATTTTGAAGATATGCACAAGCTCATCGGTTGTGGTATTAAAAAAAATGTTCCTTTCAGTAAACATCAGCTCCAGGTCTGCGTGTGTTACATCTGCTTCTTTCCTCTGACCTGTCCTGTAGAGCAGATTTTTTTTTTTTCGGGAAATGTTCTTACTAAATACCCACAAGCTTAAACTTCTCCTATGCGCTGTTACGCAGGGACGACGGTGCAAAATCGGCCGATCCTTTAGCAGTATCGAGAGAGCGTCGATAGGCCGGTGTATCAGCGTTTTATCATGGCACAGGGTGGCAAGAACCAGCGAGGATAGGCGCAGGTCTGGAGAGCTCATTCCATGATGTGCGTCATGTTCATGCCATCCTGTGTCGGCTCCGGGATAAGCTGCTAACACTCAAGCCGGTACTGCAAAAGAAATGATCGGTGGTACATTAGTGTTAGCATGCGGAGGACGCTGAAGCAAAATGCTAATGCTTCCAGATGTAAGCTTGTAAGTACAGTTGATATATGCTACGAACATGCGGTGTCGTCAGCAACGTTCACCGGGCACAGTTTCTCGCTCTAGTCGACATTTTTCTTCGCTAAAACCGGGGTCCGTCCCCTGTGGCCCGCTCTTAAATGGGCCGTAATTGGTGCATTAAGGAGCCCCATTCTGCTCCCTGCTGCCGGCGGCTTCTGGAAGGAGCGCCTCTTATTTGCTACTCCCACGCTATCCGCAACAATTTCGCGGTCGTTTCTACATCATAATCAGCCTCACGTCACGCCTCAGTTATTATGCTACCATCATTAACTACTGATAACACAAGTTTGGGGTATCTTTTTTACCTTTTGGTGGAAACTGGCAAACATATAATAATAAATAAACAGAGGCAGTTAGGCTGCACCAAAGCGCAAACACTTTAGACGCACTTGAATGAGTCCTGCCACTGGCCACGCTCCAGCTGGAGTGTCATAATATTTCATACACCATATACACATGCCTTCTCCATGTGCGGAAGAGCTAGTTACATGGGCATTATTTACATAGAAGGAACGCTACGGTGGAGCAATTGCCGGCAGAATAAGCAAGGCTAATCCCACCTGTAGCATTCAACACCTCACTCAACCTCAACTAGTTACATGTTATGTGGTAAAGTCTGCATGCCCTATTCCGTGGATGAAGTTCATGTTTCCAGCAAACTTTCAAGCAAGCCCATAGAGTAAGCTTATGAGTAGGACAAAGTGTTGTTATGTGCACCTCGATAATGTCCACCACGTGGAAATGCAGGCATCAGAAGCTGACATGAGAATATCGACATCGGAAACTGTATGCCTCAACTTGCATCAGTCGGAATTACTGTTGGCTTTGCGTACATGCGCAGCTGGTATGCAGGCGAGATCGGGAGGGCTCAGCACATTAAACGCCTGTTGCCCTTCACAGCCGTGTAGACAGTCCTCAAGTTAAGGAAATAATCTTTGCAAAATTTATAGCTGATGTTGTATAAACTAAAATTATCAAAGTCATGCGCCACGTAGCGGAAGAAGTACTGAACTGAACATATAATACAAGTGTCATTTAGATTTGACCGACATTTCAGCTTAGCTTGTATATAACTGGCGTCAACATAAGGCCACAGCAAACAGAAAGTTTCGACCTAGGCGTTTTCGCTGTGGGATGAGAATAGCATAACGGGGAACACCGGGATGTTCTTTTTATTTCTATTATTTGGTTGTTATCTGCGTTAGGCTAACGCATCAGCGAGACTAACACGTAATACACCAAAAATATCCTACCCACAGACAATGGTGTCCTTTTAAGAGAATGAGTAGAGTAATTGCATCAAATAATTGTGAACCTAAGCATGAATACGGCATTGATATACGCCTAAGGATTAACGTGATTGAAACGAAATTAGTCTTGAACAATGTTGCCAAGTGGCTGGAATTCGCAATAGATAACAGGGCACAAAATTAGTTTATGAGGCACCTATTTCGACTAAGTAATCACGAGAGATCAAGATCATGATATAGAATTAGTAGAAGAAGGGGAAAGCGGTGTAGTGCATTTCGGTTTTCATTCCTAAACGAGGAGCAGGAGCTGTCACGCACTCCTGAAAAGGAAAGTATATAACATAATATCTTGTTAGCACTCATCTAAGGCGCCGGAGCTTGGAGGATAACGAAAGGCTAGCAATGAGGCCAAGAACGGTTACTGCAACGGTAGAGACGAAAAGGTAGGAGCGTGTTTGGAAGGTCGGGAGTTGAAAATAATTTAGCTGAAAATAACAAAAGTAAATATATGAAAATAGGCAGGACATGCAAGTTATGCGCTGGACTAAGAGACGCTAGTACGCAGAGCGATATAATGAATGCCAAGGGCGGGGAAAAAACACAGCCGGATGCTACCGAAAGTCGGGTGGAATGAGGAGCTTGAGAAATTTGCTGGGATAAGCTTTGTCATAGGACAGGAATAATTGGAGATCACTGTAACAGACCGTTACCCTGCCGTGAACCGAACTCGGCCTGTGTTGATGGTGATTATAAGTTTACGACGCAGGCTTTGTCCAGCACGAGCAGTTAAAGCTCACGCGTGTAACCACCAATGGGCTACCGATAGCAGCCTACGATTTTTCATGTCCAATGGGCCGCGCATTGAAGGAAAGTTCGTCCGAGACCACAGATCACTAAATACGAGCCTTCTTTTGATATCCCTCACCAGCCCAAACACTGAAACAAAACTGGAACTTGCAATGTGCACTGCTGAGAAACCTTATTGTGAACACGGGAGCGCGTGACATTTTATGCGATCAGAGCTGCGTGATGGCGTCGAGGTAAATTTGCACGCATGCACAGTGCATTTTAGGGGCGATTACTTTTCCTTCACACGCGGCACGCCATCGGGGCGCTTGCGCGCCGTCTGCTACGCGTGCTTTTGTTGGTACCAGTGAAGGTCTGGAATTTCGCGAGTAGATTTCCTAAACCCAAACATCAACCACTGCGCCACCTCTGCTGGTCATGTATTACAGAACGCGACTCTTTTCGTGTCGTTCCGTCAGCGCAAGCAGTGCTTTGTCTGCTTCGCACGCGTTGTCGGCTTCTCTTGAGTTTGGTTCCAACTAACGACGGCAGGAGTCGGCACTGGGAAATGCGTCGTAAGGTCCAATTCTGTGAGACTGAAATGGCCTGACCTTAGAAACGTTTCCAGTGTTCGCCATTATCCTTGCTTTCTTCGTTCTCCTGTCCGAGGATCGTAAGCGTTAACACTCACCCATTCGTTCGCGCGACTGTCCTCCCGTTTACACCGCTAGCCTGGAGCAAGCTAGCGCTGTGCTGTAGCTATGCAGAATATTGTGCGCTTTGGCATTAGCAGCCGCTCACACAGGAATTTATTACCGCCTAAGATGTATACCCTCTTAGCAATGAAACAAGTACGATACTGCTCGACGCTTGAACCGCGGCATACGTCTGCTCTTTCCGACGACAACGTGAGAGGTTGGGCTAGTTGGCACGTATTCATGGCTGACGAGAGAAAGTCGTTACTTTAAAAAAGACGAAAACAAACTTTCCAGCTTAGCCTCACCTGTCGCCAAATTTCAATCGAGGAATGCCAAACAGATGTGACACTGTTAGCACTCGCCACCAAAAAAACGCAGGCGGGCGCAAATCTGAAAGGCGTGCAGCCGCGGTAGGCCCAGCTAACAGTTTTGTTTGGATGCCTTACTTGCGAATTAGCGCCATCAGTAGCGCGCGTAGCACGTGCGCGTGTTCCGAAGACGTGGTGCGCGCAGAGATAATCTAATCTCGCCGAAAACACTCCGCGCACGCGTGCATATCTATGATAGCATCGAAAGCCAAGCGTTCTCGGGTTTACTGCAACGATGCTCACAAATGTACAGGCAGTTGGCAGTTTGCGAGCACAGCTAGAACAGAACGCGCATTTATTATGCAGTTACATGCAACGGCGCTGCACATAGTAACAAAGCGTCTTCGACGCTGAGAAATGGTTATTTTAATTTTTACGTTCTAATTCGAAATCCCACCCTTACCGCCAGCGACAGTCCCCGAAGCTTAATGCTGGTAGGCGCTACGTTAGCCGGTGCTTCCTGTCCAAAGTGGTGTGGAACGCCAACTGCATTCTGCAGAGGTTATGAGATCCTCTCCATACAGTGAAGCACATACCCTCCACTATACGTGGTGCGTACAGCCCATAACCTCGCTAAGAGATGCCGGTGGACAGGGCACCGTGAGAAAGTTCTTAAGCGCGATGGAGGGACGGGAAGGGGGGGGGGGGGCAGTGTTAACAACGGCGCTCTCTGGTGTGAAACTAAAAGAAAAAACAAGAACAAATACGAAGTCATTAATCGCGGCACCATTCGTGGTTGACGACTTATGCCCCCGAAGTTACGGCTGTCTTAGCGGCAACGCTCCAATAACGTACAACTTAGGAGGCATGGGATTTACCTCTCGTCCTTGCGAATAATAAGAAAAAAAAATATTGAAACAATGTAGTTAAACGCGCTGTTTCCTCTGTGAATCCCGGCGTTAATGTTTTTGGGTGATTCGATCTGCTGTACCAAACCACCCGCGCAATTCAACTTTTCCCGTCGGGGTATGACCTTTTTTATTCTGCGCAAAGATGGCCGGCTGGAAGATCGAGTGGTTGTTAAAAAAAAACTTTGACTACACATGGCATAATCTTTCGTTGACTAAATTTGAACTCAAAAGTTCGCAAACCGGTCTAAAGTAGTACTAAACTGGGGCGTAACTTCTGCAAGATGAGCCACAAAACAATGTCACGCTCAAAGGCCCTGCAGTCTGAGAAAGCGTTTATTGAATTGGCTTATGCGCAAGACGTTGCGACTACGACATTGCAGACCCTACCTAAGGAGGACTGCTGAAAAAAAAAATGTGCCCACTACAGGCGCCGTCAGCTTAAAAATCCACCCGCGGCTGTGGCTGAGTGGCTGTGGCGTTCGGCAGCTGATCCCAAGGTAGCGCGATGGAATCCCGGCCGCGGCAGCCGTATTTTCATGGGGGCGGAATTTAAAAAAAAATTGGTAGACACTTAAGACTGCTTACGTGTGGGATTGCGAAAGCATTACTGTCCCTGGGTGCATTGACACACGCCCATACACGCACAGGTGCGCATGACACCACCCGGAACGCTGTACGACGAATGTTTGCATAAAAACTTTGATATGAAAATTGGTTTTTGAAGGAAAGGAAATGGCGCAGTAACTGTCTCACACCTCGGTGGACACCTCAAGTGCGCCGTAAGGGAAGAGCTAAAGAGTCTGGGAAGGCATGCAATTGAAGGTGTCGTTAGTTCGAATCCCTGTCGCAAGCTAGCCTCCAACTGCAACGAGAAATCGTATCACACCACCACCTAGAACGCTGTACGGCGAACAGTTGAGTTACAATTTTGGTACGACGTTGTCGGGAAACCTGGCGCCCCATGGAAGTCGGCCAGTGGCAAGTATATACAGACGGACGACATGTATACAGGATTCACTCAAGTGGCGGTGCTCGGCTTGCTGTGTGAGTCATACAGCCGCTTGATAACGCCAACATATTTTTCTCGCCATCGCTGGCATTTTCTGTACCATCTGCGAGTACACACACTAGCACGCACACGGCTTCTCTTGTAATGGGAGTAGTGTTTTCGCATTACAACTCCACCTTTCTGTGCGGTGTCGGCGCACGTTAAATAGCCCCAGGTGGACTAAATTAACCCGAAGCCTATGACATCCCTCATAGCCCTTATGCATCGCTTCGGGACGTTAAACCGTACATGCCACGTACACAGTTTCAAAGCCAAACGGCGTTGCATTGACGATGCATTTCTGTGTGTGCGTACGGGCTTGTAGTTTTGAAGTGGCCGGTTCCTGTGCCTGAAAATGGTCTTTGTCGACTTTCCATAGGCTTATTATGCTTTAATATCCAGCTCGTTTTTTTTTTCTGCTAATTATAATATAAAAAAATTTCTTACTGGCAAGCTCTGACAAGATTTCTCCCAAGTCTTCCATTAACGATCTTTAGAGCACAGTAGAGATGTGAACAACGCGTTCTAACTGGATGTTTGCAACTAACTCCTTTTCTGAGAACACACTGCCTGTAAAGTGCATCTCGCCATCGCGAAGCCAGTTATCCTTCCCAACCATGGTCAGACGTTTGGCATGGGAATGTAGGGATTGTTGGCGACACGACTTTGAGAAACGCAGTTTGCCTAGAGTTGTAGTTACAGGCATAAGTAGGCGCACTTTACGCGACTACAACAGTTCTGCGGCTCTACATTCGTAAACGACAGCGCCCCCGTCCAAGTTTCGTGGAGAAAAAAAAAGGTTAGAAATCATGCAGCCCTTCACCTACCAGCCCGTTAGTTTGAAAACAAATACTATGTTAATGCGTCGAAGTTACAGTACCGAAACGTCCGAGGGTTGAGCGTTAGCGACCTCGGTGGAACGAATGTGCTCAGTGCGCACCACCTACTGACTGTGTTTTCATTATTCTGGAATGACGGCATCAAGAAGAGAAAACCGGTGCACCATTTAAGCGTAATAAATTTTCTTTCTATTCATTTGCTTTTTCTTTCGCAGAAGCTTTATCGTAAAGCCTATCCGGAGCTGAGCGGAGACGGCGCAGGAAGCGTTCGCCAGAAACTCGTCGGTGAAATACTGTGACAATAAGGCGGTAGGAGAGGTGAATATATGCGAGCGTTTTTTGACATCAAATCAAACTGTCTCACTAATAATGAATGCTTGTTAAAAATGAATTCCCGCTTTGGAAGTCGGGCTCCTTGAGCTTCGCTTAATATGGCGACTCTGTGCGAATATTCTTCTCCAGCACATGTACACGCGAACGCTTAAGTAGCACGTTCGCGTGCCTGACACAGGATGCCGCCTCCAAAACCCTTCTTCGGGTGAACGCAGCCCTCGCCGTACAGCTCAAAGTGATCTCGACACAAAAGCCCAGAGTACACGCCTTGTTCTGCCGGGTCCTGTGGTGGAGTAAAATGTTCAAAAGAGTGCTAAGTCGCACTACTGCGCTACCAGAGGGGGCCAACCAGCCGTCATTTTCCTCGCGTCATCGCAGTGTTCCACCAATGCAAAGCTGTGCTGCGACTCTGGCGTCGAGCCTACCCCTGCATAAGAGGAACAATCTCGGGCCGACGTTGCATCGGTGGCAGCTAGCGGTTTCCCCTGTAATCCAGCGCGAATAAAGACGGCAACGATGGCCGCGTTGCCAACAGCTCACGGCGTCTCTTGTGGAGCCTGCATGGACACCCACGGCCATTGTCGCGTCTCGAACGATTTCATCGGCGATGCTCCGCCGCCTACTTCTTCGTTACGTCATCCCCTCCCCCGCGTTATGGAGACATCGCCTCTCAACGCTAAAGGTGGTCTTTCGCAGCAGAGACTCCGCCGTGGACCGGAGGGCGCCGAGAATTTGCAATTTCTATGGTAGAGGTACCCTAGTGTAATATTCTGCGCGTCAGAATCCAAGCTGCAGGAGACAATAGTAAGGGGGTGCACAAAGAGGGGAGCCAACTCTTAAACGCACGGGGGCGCGATCGATGTTGCTCGCAGCAGGCCGCTCCCTGGTGCACAGCGGAAGGGCGCACGTGTGGCCCGCAAGGCACGCACGTCCGCAGCTGGACCCGAGTGCGCTCCCTGGCCGGGCTATTTGCAGAGCTGGCGCCCCTGGATCGATGCTGCGCGCACAGGGCGGCTGGCGTGCGAAGCACGGCAGATGCCAGCTCTGCGGATCCACGCCGCAGCACATGGCCAGGATTGGGGACAACACCGGCCGCAACCGGCTCCTCCGGGATTCGGCCGTGCATCGAGCGCGCTCCGCACAGAGCCCCCTGCCATCAGCTTGTCCCCGCCGCGACGTAACGGAAACGGCGACGTGGTCGCCTGTGCCGCTTCCGGTGTCCGCGGAAAAGCGCCAAGCGAAGCAGCGCATAAAAGCGACAAAGATGGCCACCTACTTGCGCAACTCGCTTCTCTGGCTTCTTTCCCTCCCGGTCGCGTCAAAAGGCGGCCTTCTGCCCGTCGTCGTCGGGTTCCTGCTCTCGTGGCACTGCAAACACAATGCGCGGGTCCTTCTCGCAGGCCTCGTTTCCTGCCCGTCGTGTTAGCCTCCTCCACGCACGCAGGCGCCCTTCGGCATGGACGTCGGAGCAAACAAACCCCGTACGTGTGTCCAAACAAGTTTGCCCCGTTAACGGCAGTGTCAAGTTGACCATCCTGTCCGCAGGCGGGCGCGGTGTTGCTCTTGTTGTCGTCGAACGATAAACGGTGTCGTGTACGACGGGAAAATGCATTCTTTCACAATTTGGGATCTCATTTAAAAAATGCGACTATACTACTGACAACGACTGACATATATTTTCTGCCTCTGCACGGAGTGCAGATTCTTATGCGCAAGAAAAGCTAACGCGACGTTGCTCACTCAACGGCATGGGTGGTAGAACATATCGCTAAGAATCTCTTATAGTTTCCCTGACAGAACTAGTGGCAAACACTGGGTGAGTTAGCTCCCTAGATTAAACAAATAAAGGCGTTGGGGCGCACAGCAGTACTTCTGCATAAGAAATCCCAGCTACGTGAATAGCATTTAAGGGTCCAGCCTTACCCAGCATGGACGCTTACTCAAAAAGAAGCAAACTTCAGAAAGGAAAAGCAGATTGTTTTATTGTCGTGTACAAGAAGACAGCAGCGGCTGCAATGCGTCCATTTCGTGTCTTCGTGTCCTGGGCGATGGGCTAAATGATTCTTTTCATTTGAAACATTCCAACAAAGACACGCCGCTGACAGCGTCGGGAAAAGCATAATGTCGAACTTCCCACACGGCAACGGCGTGTACAGATTCACAAACCTGCAGCCCCAGCACACCGGCCAAGTTAAGCGAATGGTAGGGTGAGTGCAAGGAGCTTCGAACTGGAGCCCATAGCCCTATAAACACGGATAAAAGAATATTACTGAAAAGACCTAAGCTGGGACACAGAAATATGAGATCTTAACGTCTCAGGGTGGCTGTCCATGAGCACGACATACCAAGTGTCACTACATGGTCTTACCAAGCATAGCTTTACTTTCCCGTTTCGTTTCATGGAAATGAAAATATGCACAGCAAAATTAGCGAATTCTATTTTCGGCGGGGCCGGTTTGGATGAGTGCATCAAGGTGGTGAGTGACCGTGGTTTCGCTTCTTGACCCAGAGAAAGAAAACTTCAAGGGCCACTCCTGTTTAGTGCCCACGGAGTGGAGCGCGGGACAGGACGAGCCAATGAGCCACCACGCATGGTGTTTTACGGAACGAACTTAAGCGAAACCCGGGCTCTATGTTGAACTCGGCCCTGCCTCGAATAACAGAACACTGACTGTTCACCGCCCAATTATGGCCGGGTCGTGCACATTTATCCATGTTGTTTTTGTATTCGCTCATTTCCCTGAGTAATACAAGCAACAAACTGCACTTGCAGCTTCACAATACACTTTACCTTCCCGCAAATACTTGTCATGCGCAGCAGAAAAGTGTTTGTAGGCTATGAAAGGGTGGCATACATTGGCACTGAGCGCAGAGAGTTTTAGGAACGTGCACGAGTAAGTCTCCACCGAATAAATGCGCATAAGAAATGCTCCCGAAAACGGGGAGAATTTCTCATAAAAACAGGCGGCGTTCGGGTTAGATGTCTACTCTCATTTCCTGCAATGAAGTGACCCCTGAGGCGTGGCTTTCGAGTGGGCTGTGCCCCCCCCCCTCCCCCTGTCCTCGTGACAGCCCTGGCCGAGCCCCCAACGCAGCGCCGTGGCGCACAGCAGTAGCCAACGGCAGGCTCGACCGGAGACTGTCACCGTGGCAGCGGGCCGGACAGCCGCCCGGAAGCGGCGCCGCTGTCCTGACCGCGCACGATGCACGGACCGCGCGCGATGCACGAATTCGGGGGCCAATGACCACGCGGCAGCCACCAGCACGTCCCGCGAACGATCGGCCGCGTGCCGGCTCCCCTCCGCCCTCCTACGGCGCTCCCCAGCCCGCACTTCTCCGCGTAGCGGGGGCATAGCCTCGCGGCCTGTGCCGCGAGTCCTACGGCGTTTGAAAGAATGGTGCGCCGGGCGCGCCTTACCGCCTCGTGCGTGACGCGCTTCTGCCGCGGGGAAGCGCGCCTACTACGCCGAGCTGATGGAACGCGCGGGGAGGCAGCCGAGAGTTTTCGCCGGCTTTCCGCGGCCGACCTGACGAGCCGCACGCGGCGCGAGGAAACGGGGTTCGCCCTTTGGGCGCTGGCCGTAGCTCCGACGAGAAGGGAAAAGCGCGATCAACGCTGCCGCGCAGCAAACCGCTTCTCCGCGCTGCCTGCCCTCGGTGCATTGTTTGAGCGTCGTTTCCGCTGCGCCAGAGAGCCCCAGGGTGCAGCCCGAAACCGAAGCGTAACTCGCACGCTCGTTGGGCGCCGCTCGGCTAGCAACGGAGAAGCGCAGCAGCGAGCCTCTCACCGGAACGTGAGGCGGGTCCGGCGTTGCGGGCGTCGTCGGCAGGCCAGCCCAGGAGACCGGAGCAGAACTGGAGCGGGCCGGAGACTCTTGCTTCGCGGCTTCGGAGCCCGGGCGGGAACGGTACAAGCCCTACAAATCTGGAGCGTTCTCAAAAAGGTGTCCGGGCCCACGCCAGACGAAGGGCCGAACCCTAGTTCTTCCCTATTTATCCCCTGCGTCGAGGATAACGCTGCGCGCATGCGCGCTCGCGCCACCGCCTGGGGAACCTCCTCTTCATTTTCCGGCCCTCCCTCGCTCCGTTTTCACCCTCGCGCCTCTCTCGCGATCTCTCCCCTCGTAGGGAGAGGGCGCTACCAGTTTCCCCCTTTTCCCGTTCCCTAGATCGGGAGAGTCCACTGCGAAAGGGAGCGCGATCAAACACGCAATGGGAGCGCGCGATAAATATGAGTGGCGATTCGCGCTGGAATGTTTCGGAAGTGTGCGAGGGCCGAGCTTGGACACTCGCCCCTGCAGCCGTCAGGCGGATGGAAATGACAAGAGGGGAGGGCTAGTGGGCGGCCGCACTTTTCGGCCTCAGCCTGAAGACGTGCATGCGAGAATAAAAAAAAAACACCAATGCCTGTCCGTGCTCTGGCAGCGCTTCCACGGCTGCCTTTTGCACGTGGGTCCACGTGGTCGGGCTCCAGGTCCGTCGTTGGCTCTTGCGATGCCTTTTCGGCCGGAGCAGCTCGCGTTAGCTCGGTATTGTTTCCCACAGGGGCGCGTTTTTGGGAGCTGCGTCTTTTGTACTTCTATCCTGATTCCATACACTGCGGCAAATAGGAATTGTGCGGACATCGAAACTCGAGCATTTGGCCATATAAAGGCGTGGAAAAATAAATGAAAGCACAGAGCAGGCTTGAGCGGATAGGTATTGTCACTTGATTCAGCGAACGAGAAAAACGCACGAGGCATGTTGCCAGCAGACTCGTGCGAGAGTGTTTACTGGTGTGTGTGTGTGTGTGTGCATTAACTTGGAAAGGTAGTTCAACAAACTGGTCCCTTGGCGAAATTCATCATGACCGTGGCGACTGGAATCAAACTCAAGTGATACAAATACTCCCGGAAATTTCAAGAGTTATAAGGCTGAATGAATAACACCTTTTTTCAAAACTGAATCGAGCACAAATAGTGAAGCTTCTCCACAGAATCAAGTACTGAAAGGACCGAACTGAACACAGAGCATCTGAGAAGATATCTTTTGACAGTGTGTGTGCTTCTTGTAAATTACAGACAAGTATTCTGAACTCACGTTCCTTGGCAGTACCATTACTTCACAAAAAGTAAGAAAAAAAAATTGGACTACGTTAGTACGTCGTCATCACCAGAGGAACACGACGCAAAGTGAAGTTCATATAGAATAACGGCAAATAGTACAATCGATTCAGAAACAAAATAACATGCAGCATGGCATTACTAACTTATTGGTGGAAATCAAGAGCATCAGGAAGCAAGCACAACTTCAGCAGAAAACTGTTAATACCTGAGCGTTTCTTAACAATCGTGCAATTATAAATTAGGGCGTTTTCATCGCTTGAATAGGCCAGTGAGAAAACAGAGACCCCGGCGTTTTTTAGGACACTTCCTGGCTTACCTTTCGTTCATCTAGTACGTATAGAAGCCATGTTTACATGCGTGAAGAAGCTGTTCGCAGGCTAAACAAGCGAGAAAGTTGCGCCTACAATTACAGCGTGCGTGAGATTAATTATAGAGCATGAAACGCGGTCATCTTAACTGTTACGAGTAGACGATTAAGAGATGAAACAAGAAAACAGCCCCACGCGCGTGGAGAAATAAACTACCAGTATTGATGATAATGGTGAATAAATTGGTACCAGAACATCCCGGATTCGCGATACGCAGGCTCAGGTAGCTCAAGACACCACAACACGGCGTTCTTAAACCTCTCTCCTGCGCACACATATCACAGCGGTTGTTACGTCGGAACGGGGCTGTTCATCGGATGTGCGTCAATGAACACTTCGTCGATGACTCGTGCGCTGACATTCGAAAAATATCCGAAAATATTGCGAGCAGCATACAGGAAATGTTCGCAGCTGATAACAGTCTCGAATCAATCGTACTTGATTCATTCGCCGTACTGCGTGGGCGGACGCGTAGGTCCGCTGTTCGAAAATTTTTAATTCTTGCCCACCCTTCTTAGACCTGATATACATTTCACTTCCCAAGACGATAGATACCCCGGCCCACTGCTTACCCTCAGGTACCAATGCATGTATGTAAGTCCCCTCAGCGTCAAACGGAACGTGAACGGGACAACTAAAGTGCGAACGTAAGAGCACGAAAATATTAGCTGCTAGACGAGAAAGACAGCTGGGATCCATTAATGCTTCTAAAGGTAGGTAATCGTGCCTTCGAAGTGAAACTCTTCTGCGTTAGAATTCGAGTGCCCTACACTAGGATATTTTCATTTTTCTGTTGGCTTTCTAAATGGCTTGTTTGCGCTTCATTTGGCGCCGTTGTATACGCGCAGTCGGCAGCAAAAGTTTGCGGGATGCGTTTGCTCGGCAACAAAGTAATTGTAGCCCTGCCTCGAAACCCAGTCGCATATACTGACGCCAGAGGATGGAGTATGTAAGTTCCTTCATATACTCGCAAGCATTTTAGGCGATTAGCTTGCGTGACGTCGCCAAAATATTTTTTTTCGCGCACCCGAGAGCTTTTCCTGCCTACTGTATACGAGGCGCACACTTGCGCCTTGTCGCCATGATCACTGATCTGTTGACTTCCGGTTTTCGTGCGCATTTCCTGTCTTCGGAAGTGGCGCCTCTGATTGGCCAGATTGCTAAGACGTCATAGAAATGACGTCGCGGCAGTTCATTTTTCGCAGGAGCTATTAATGCGGAAGTGTTTCGGGGAATTTTATTTGCGTTTTTATCAACAACGCAGCTATCTTTCCGCGTATAAAAATACGTCAGTAATGTTACCTATAAATAATCTATCCGTCTAGCTTAGTCTTATATTACTCTTTAGTGTCCCTTTAAAGTTATATTGTAGTCAAAACTAGATCTAAAAGTGTTTGAAAACTTCTGTTTGCTTACGAATTCAGGCCCTGCACTCCGCTTTCCTGAGCCCGTGTGTGTTATTCAAAAATGTCTTATAATAGAACCTCCCGCCGTATGAAGCCTTCAGAGAAAAAGGCAGTAAAGATATGTGCGCGCTGCTGCTATTTCAGCAGGCTCTTACAAAACTGAATTTCACTTACTTCGGCCGTTAGGCACGTGCTGCTGAACGTAGGGCACAATACTGGTTTGTTTAAACTGAAAAAAAAGAAGAAAATAAGTTTTTTTTTTTTTTTGCTCTGCGGTGAGCTCGCAGCGTGCTGCGGCAGCCCGGCTGACGAAGACAACGGCACGCCACAGCACGCATTTCAACCCTCACCGCTTTGTTTCCAAGATTTTCGTTCCGATTTCCTCAAGACCTCTCCAAATTCGTTATTTGCATTCACAGATTCCTCTATTTATATTTATGAGCCGCTTGCGATAAACCTGGATGAATTTTCTCCCGTTGGGATCTGCACAAAACCCTGGCCAATCCCCCACCGTGGGTATGTGCCACCGCTTTTGAGGCAACAACAACGCTCGTCTGGCGCGCACAGTTCCAAATCCGGCAGCTACGCGATCGGATGTCAGCGGTGCGACGACTCGGATTGCCGACCGGTCCGCTCCCTCCTGTCTGAGCGAGTCCTTTTCGAAATATATTTGTGGACGCCAAACACCATCGGTTTGTCTGGGATGCTCCTTCCACAAGCTTCTTCTGCCTGGCTGATGACCGTGGGTTTTCTTTGCGCGTGAGTAGCGCACGCCGTTAAGTGCCGCAAAAAGCTTCTCACTGCCCATTACACTGGCAATTAAGGCAGGCTTCGTTGGTTGCTATGGGTTACGCGGGTTATCACTATACGCTTTAGGCCGCCTGTTTGCTCCTACGTGTAACGCGCTGTGGCGAAGCATGGTCCTTTTTAGGGTATAGCTTCTGAGAGCTATAACTAGCACAACACGCCTGTGTGCTTTCGACTTGATCAACTTAGGCGCCTGCCTAAAGCTAGGCCTACATACGATCTAGCCCATGCTGCCTCGCGATACGCAATAACTTAGAAAGTTACCTTTTGGAAGCGGCAGCTATTTCTACTCCCAGAATTGGTTATTTCGGCTTGCATCTTCCTTTGAGTTTTTTGACTGGTTTTGATTTTATTCTTTTCGCGCTCTCATCAAAAATTGGTCGCGCCTACCAAATTTCCGGCCGTGTAGCAACCGGTCTTGTCCCCCCTACTGGGGGGCAAGAAACCCGCAGCGGCTTCTGAATTTCTTTCTTCAATTTGACTAGTGTCAGTGAGGACTTCATCCCCTCATCCCATAATGCCTTATCAGACCGATTTTCGTTCAGCTATCTCCCCGGACCATGCCCGGCCTCTTTTGTTTCGACGAAGCCTCGTCAACGCACCGAGTTGAGGCGTTGCCCCGGAATGCAGCTTCATCGAGCAGCTGGCAGTTTTGACCTCACTACTGAGGAACTACCGCGTCCAAAAAAGTGCCTCTTTTTACTGCATATCAGAAACTTCAGAGCAAAAATTTTTCGAACACATCAGCACTGTAACACCTGGTTATGCGTAGCCGGCGCATCCTGAGCTATGGATGCTAGGTTACACAGCAGACGGGCATCAAGCTCCGACATTGCTAGGGATTGTCGGGGCTTCACAGCAGATGCAACGTACAGGCGCTGTCGGGGAATTCCTGAACCAGGCCATTACAATCATCTGCACTTCGTAGTCGGGCTCATTTGCAGTAGTATGCTGGGCGCACTCAGGGCGTACTGGCACTGGCTTGTCTCATACTGCAGTGATTTCGAAGATGTGTTGAGCCTCGAGCTCCAGTCTATCTCCGACACTGTTGCTTGTTTATTTAACAATATTTAACTGTGTTGTAGAAATATCCGTCGCCGACATCCGCAAAGAGGAAACCGCTGCCGTGGCAGCGACAAGGCGACGGAGTGAGCAGTAACGGCACAGATGCCGGGGACCCGGCAAGGCGAACCCCGATACTGCTTGAGGAACCTACCGCAAGAGGGCTCTCGGTGGCGCCGCTACATAGCGTTCCTGTATATGCTCCCGCGGGGAGCAGAGTTTCGCGTAGATGCAAGGAAGTACAAACCTTTCCCAAAAAAACTTGAAACAAAGTTGTGCGGGAAAGCCGCTCCTCATTTGGAAAGAGCCATGATCAGGACAGCGCCAGCGATGTTCGGTATAGTTAGCTTACTTTTTCTTAGCCCACAAGCTACGTTCGGCCAGAGACAACGCTTTTTCCTTGCAGTGTCTTAATTTATAAACATAAATGCAAAGTCCAGCATACTTTACGAGAAAAAAAAAACATTGCGCTCAAAACTCGATCGCCACACAACTCGTCCGGAGATCTAAAGTGATTTGCCGAGCGTCCAACTACATCATGCATGAAAGAGATCACCATGCATTTAATAAAATTTAGCCCATTTTCCGAAAATAATCGAGCAGTGGGTTTTGCTTCTACGCCCTATTGTGGAGAACTTTCGGCCTTCCATAGGGACCAAAAGATCCCGAGAGGCGAGAACAAGGGTTCTACTTACCTTACAGAGATTTATAGCTTAAGGGCTGCAATAGGTGCCCCGCTACACGTCTAAGAAACAAACCTCGCTGGCCGGTTACGTTTGGCAAAAAATGTACAGATAAGATTTGCTAGTGGTAGCCTAAGGAGGTCATAAGATTATTAGAACAAGCAAAACTGTGTCAGTTGTGCGAGAAAAACGAACAACACTCATGTGTTTTTAAACCCTGGCTAGTCGGGGCAAAATAAGAAAACAGCTGCTTGATGTTTCCTCCGTTTTCTAAAATAAACACCAGCTTACAAACAAACAAAGAAAAGACAGCATAAGAAGAGCAAAAAGTCGAGTCTGGATTATCGAACCCGGATATTTCGATTTACTGTTTATATCGAAAACACATATTATCCCTAGCGGTGTGCGAATATTCAGAAATTTTGAATATCGAATCAAATATCACTCTATTCGATCATTCGAACCAATCAAATAGTGTATGTTCAAAATTATTCGAAATGAATCAAATATGCCTTCAATTTTTCGGGTAATTTTCGAATAAATGACGCGAAGTTCAAATGAGGCCTGCCGCATTTTCTTTCCGCGACTATTCCAAAAACAGGAGCCATACACACCGCGTACCAAGCTTTCGCGATCGGTACGTAAGGTATGGAGGGTTCAGCGCCGCGGTGCGGTCCATTCGCGTGGCGATGTTCGTAATCCTCATGCATGACCTCAGATATTGGACGACGCGGCAAGGCCCAGGCAGGTTCAGCAAACCCGGCCTTTATTCCTGACTTCAGAGGCTATGCCTCATAGTGTAAGGAAGGGCCGTATCGACCGTGGAGGACGGGACTTCTTGCTGTATACGCCTTGTGTATTTTGTTCTTAACTATGAATAAACTTTCAACTTCAAACTTTCGACTGCAAGCTCAAAAGAGTCAGTGAGCAATATGCCCAGAGTGGTTCTCACGTCCTTGCGCGTCAGAATATTTCGGGGTCAGCCGGCGCCCGTGAGCAGGCCTACAACGACGTTCAGGGAGAGGACAGCTAAGCGTGGCGAATCCCAAGTCCTGTTGATTGCTGCGCGATGTGGTCGAAACAGCGTGACGGTACAACTGGTGTTTCCTATCTTTTTTCTATCACCATGCACACCGTTAGGCGGCCGCTATAACAGCTCGCAAAACGCAGTGGGGCGCAGCGAGTTGACACACAGTCAAAACAAAAAACAAACTCGAAAGTGGCGAAGCCACAGCAGCAAGGTCGCGGTGTAGCTAACACCGCGACACATTGCATGGGGTAGCTAGCACTGTGGGCTGCAGGTCATCATGACCAAAACATAAACAGTCAATGTCGTCGAACGCAGTGCAAGCAACCAATGTAACTTCCACGCGCTGGATTTCACATTATTCAGACTTGCCTCCATGAAATAAAACACGCGTTTCTAGTTTTCATGGCTTCCAAATAATCTTGCCATTCCCTGATGGCGAAAAGAAAAATACTGTCCAAGTGAAAGTTGGCAAAAACAGACTTACACGTTGATGAAGCCGATGTAAACCAGCGCTGCACTGGAAGCAATGCTCCTCAGACGTTACCAAGCTGCGAATCGGAACTGCTCCAAGCACTGCTCCAAGGCTACGTCTATACAAAACAAGGGGATAAAACTGAGAAATGTCATGAAATTACAAGAGTAAATTTGTGCATCTTGTCTTGTTCATACGTATTGTCAGTTATCGTTCTTTCACTGATCGGTTCCCGCTGATTGTGAGAGCGCGGGTGAGTGAAATGGGCTAGTGAAAGCAATATCGTCTGTTCTTTTTATTTTGAATTTTTAGGTGGAATAACTTTCATTTTGCACACTCAGATTTTAATAATCCTTTTGCACTAATGTATGGAACACATGAGCAATCCCTTCAACCGGAATATTCGACCGTGAAAAATTGTGAGAGCGCATTTCGGGAATTTTAGTGGAGTTATACGCGAGTTCGAGGTGCGTGGTGCAGTGCGCCCGTAGCCGAGCCGCGCTTGTGGTGGCACACGCAAGCCTGCTTTTCTGACTGCGAAAACAGGACTCGCTCACACCGACGTTCCGGGCTGGGCCTTCGTAAATACCGATTTTTCTTGAATGCATAGTCCGTGCTCCGCACACGTCTGTCACTTTTCTTTCCAAGCTTGTTTTTTTCTTTCTAAGCATCCCAAGGGAAAGAATATTCTGTACGAGCAAGACTGGTGATTCTTATTTTATTTATTAAAGGCGAAACGTAAATTGCGTTGGCCGGGCAAAAAAATTTTCCCTCATCATTCGACAAAACTTGGCCCGGTTCATCAATTTTCCTCTGGCATGAGAAATGCAGAGATGGAAATGTACAACCGTGACGTCAGCGCAGAAGGAAAAAGCACCGAGGTTGGCGGTGCGTGAGAGTGCGAAAGGATCGGGGGAAGACAGCAGCAAGAGAGGAGCCGGCTCTTTCTCATCAGTATTCGCCGCATCGCGCTCGGCGCAGTGACTGCACTCCTTTTGCCAAGTTTTAATTAGCCGACGCCTTGGCAGGGCACGAACCAAGCGGGCCGCTGATTCTTCGGCTCCCTGCGCTTGTCGCCTCCATTTCCTCGCACAGCAGGTCCCCGCTCATAGCGCCTTCGCGGTCCGCAATTATACTGCGATCGGTGCGTCTCCTCTCCCTGCACCCACGTGTCCCCACCCCAGGTTCCGGGGAGGAACGGACGAGTGCTGCTGCTGCCGCCCCGACGACACGTGCTCGCCAGGCCCCAGCGATGTTCGGGTCCGCTCTTGAGAGCGGCCCCGCCGATGGTAGTCAAGAGCGGCCCCGCCGATGGTAGTCCGATGCACGACTGCTCCGGAACCAGACCTGTGTCCCGGGCAACCAAGAGTGGACCGAGAAATTTCGTTGCTGCGAGTGGCGGCCCGCTCGACGGCTTGGCCCCGGTGTGCCTGGGTTCGCGATTTGCTCTGAGGAACCATGGCATTCGTTATCTATGCAGCTGTGGCGATCCACATTACACCGTCTCTTTTTTTTGCTTCGCGTGGCTGCAGTGTCGGTCTCTCGCTGAATGTGTACTAAACCCGGCTTTCCTCCGAAAGCCTTTGGAGGCGTGCTAACCTGTTTTTAGGCTACTCAAATGTTTTGCACTGAATACAGGCTGGCGAATCGACCCACTCTCGTACTGTAATTCACCGGTACTGAAGTGGAAGCTGCAGGGCTGCCGCAAGCAGACTCGGGGATGAATGCCCAAAGCATCTCACACGTAAAAACGATTCGAGACTGGCTCGCTTCCGGGACTTCGGCCGCCGCGATAGCCCGGAGTGCAATATCCAAGGCGCCAGACAGCCCGTTTCGGACCGTTTTGGTCAACGAGCAATAGGCGGAAACCGCGAGTAAGTTCGTGGGAAGAGAAACTGGCTGCATATTTAAAACATCATCGTTCAATGCGAGATAAATGAATTAAAAACAGCCGGAGTTGCGCAAATATGCACAATAGCGGTGCGTATGGGGAATTCAGGGCATCTATATCCTCTCAGGACGCAATCAAACGCGAGCACCGCCATGCATAACGAGTGTTTCCCTCTTTTTTTTTTGTTCACGTACACTGAACAAGTAGCTGGACTAGTGTTTTCACATAATGTGTCCATCCAAAGTGAGAATGCAGCAACATTTCCCCGTTTCCTGCCGGCTTCCTCCTCAAGCCTCATTGCATATCGTCGCGTGAGAGCACCCTCATAGGGTCAACATTTGTCAGTCTGCACCAAAAACGCGAAGCTTGGCAAACATTTCGCTATTCATTTGTGATCGGCTTTCGATGTAGAGCTTCATTCCACTCATTGAGTAACCTCTCTGGATACGATGTGGCCGCGCCTTGAGCATGCGCTGAAGTTTCTAATTTGAAAGAAAATCAAAATCACCAATGTCCGTGCGATGCATCATGGCTATACAAGGCCACTCACAGATGTTCGAGAGAGAAAGTGCAAAGTGCAGAAGTGAGGAGGACGGGGGCAACGTGAAAGAATGGTGCTACCTTTTCAGTGACGAGGGACCTTAATCCTGAACAGTCCATATACGTAAAACGGTCACACGCCGCTGTCGCGCTACACGCGGATATGGGTCACACATGGCAGAGCTCGTGACCCTCCAGTACGCTCCGCTAGTAGAGAAGATGCGCGTTTCATTGGTGGTCCCACGCGTATTTGTCCCGGCGTATAGACTTACCTGAGCTTCTTCTGTGAAGGAACAGTTGGTAATCACATGCCACTCTAGAAGGAATAGATGAGGCGCGAAAGGGCATGATCCTCAACCCGTGAGGGTTATTTACTACTGAACTGTATATCGTCGCGGCCTGCCTTATGTGCATTCCAGTACGCACGTATCCAAATGAGTGGCGTGAGTGACAAGCAGACAGATAGCTTGTAATCAGAAAACACACACACCATTCATGCGTCATCGTTGCGTTACAGCAAAGAATTTACGATGCCATACTTTGGCAAAGAAGCTGGTGTGTGTGTGTGTGTGTGTGTGTGTGTGTGTGTGTGTGTGTGTGTGTGTGTGTGTGTGTGTGTGTGTGTGTGTGTGTGTGTGTGTGTGTGTGTGTGTGTGTGTGTGTGTGTGTGTGTGTGTGTGTGTGTGTGTGTGTGTGTGTGTGTGTGTGTGTGTGTGTGTGTGTGTGTGTGTGTGTGTGTGTGTGTGTGTGTGTGTGTGTGTGTGTGTGTGTGTGTGTGTGTGTGTGCGTGCGTGTGTGTGCGTGTGTGTGTGTGTGTGTGTGTGTGTGTGTGTGTGTGTGTGTGTGTGTTATAAGCTAATTTTCTGCATCTCACTCATCTCCCTCGTTGCGTTCGGACACGCGTCCTCTCGTATTTGAAGCCTTTGTCAGGAATATGCAAGCCACCGGTTTTGTTCCTGGCCCTCGCAGTGTGCATCATTCGCATCGTGGGCGCCTTGAATTTCTATGGCACTCTCGTCCTCACCTCTCCGAAGCTTAGAACTTGCAGGTGTTCTGGAGACCCCTCCTACACTGCTTAGAAGCAAACCCCTTGGGTTGTATGTTTGTGACAAAGGCTGTACAACCAAGAAGAAGTAAGGTTTGCTTAGGAGTAGCGCCCGTGTGCCTTCCACTTTTTTTTTCGTCAGTGTCGTCTGTCGCTCGTCATGCAGCTCCACAGACGAGGCGCAACAGTCGCGGATGTTTGTCAATTCTCAGCCCATGGATACCGTGGAGGTTTGTCGTTCAGTGGGATTTTGCGCTCTGTCAGAGGTGCATACCGGGTATTTCGCCTAAGACTTCGCACAATGAGCGCTTTTTTTCGCCATAGCATTGTCAGCATTGTAGTACATCGTAATACAACAAAGACTTGATAACTAGCAGGCTGGTTAAATAAAATTAAATAGTTAACTTTGTTACTGTTAGGCTCCTTAATTATTGAGAGGGATGTAGCCCAATGTGCTATATATATATATATATAAGGTAAGGGAAATGAGGGAGTAGTTTTGACAAAGTTATGAAGGGAGCCAACAGTTACCGAAACCAAGGTGCATAGGGGAATGTCTAATTTTTTTTATTTTTTTAATGTGTGGTGCTAATCAGTGGGATAATGATACTAAGATTAATCTATCGCTTAAAGAAAATTACTTATAAAGCAGCAGAAAAAACAACTATGCCGCCGGTGGGATCCGAACCCACGACCTCCGAATATCGCGTCCGGTGCTCTTCGGTTTCGGTAACTGTTAGCTCCCTTCATAAGTGTATATATATATATATATATATATATATATATATATATATATATATATATATATATATATATATATATATATATATATATATATATATATATATATATATATATATATATATATATATATATCCTCCTTATGCGAAGGCCACGAAGTGGGCGTCACTGATGACACTAGGAAAATAGTCTCTGGTCTGTGCCGCACGCTCCAGAAGTTAGGGGGGGGGAGGAAAACTACGAAACCACTATATGACTTAATGGAAAGGCTGTTTGTCTGTTTTACAAACAAGTCGCCACGGGTACTTTTTCCCTCGGTCTGCACTGTGGGAAAACGCAACCGGAGCGAGGTCACGTTCGTCGGTGCGAAAGAGATGCAGGGCACGCTCTTACCCCATTCGGCTCTGTGTGCTCCCAAGGTGGCGAGGCATCCTGGTCCTTTGGATCTCGTGCCCAAGTGACGCCACGCAGAGATGAGGAAAGCGATGCTGGCCAACCTCCGTCTGGAAAAAGCGCCGTCAGCTGCACTGCCCAGCGGTATGCTGCTTGGCCGCATGTTAGCCGGTCCTCCGTGACGTAAACGCTGCGTGACCATTCCTATGTAAGAATGCCTGTACAGCCAGAAGATGACGACGCGTCACCCATGCCATCGACCTCTAAAGTGTGCAGTGAGGTACGCAACGACATGGCGCGGCGCGCACTGGACCACGCCCTGTCCGAGCGCCGGCCTATTACGCCCCGACGGCACCACTGGTCGCGCCAGACGAGCAGCCACAGAGACTCACTGAGAAGAATTTCACGCCACTGAGTGGCAATGGCGTCGACAGCAAGTATGCTTTCGAACGAGAAGGGCTGGCGCAAATGAATCGACCGCTATTCCAGCGAATGAGAGTTTCGCCGCGGACGACGATACCAACGGGTGAACAGTGGGAGCACGACAGCGAGCGCATTGCGTTTTGAGTGCGACGAAGGCAGACACATGCTTATGCGACAAGAATAAACGGGCCCTCTTAACGCGAAAGGTTCTGCAGTGAGGCGAGCCTAATAAGAGGCCTATTTTCATCGAATATCATCGACATCGAGGCTGCCTCAATTATGGTGCCATGTACAAGTCTGGCTGACGATTTAGCCCGTGCTAGCGATCGGTCACTCGCGAAACGCTTTTTGGTCAACGAAGTGAGAGGTCCTCCAGATTCCGATAGTGCGTCGAAAAGGGCACGATAATTCCGTGTTGGCGGTAAATGCAAGCTGTTCCATGACGGCTGCAGCAGTGCGAAAAGACGAGTACAGGACAGCGCTGTTCTAGCCTAGTTCTTTGAAGTTCCTGACTAGACCAACTAGCATCAGACCAAACTGCTCTTTGTCAAAAACTACGAGGCAATCGTCCCCATCCCTGAACCTATTTGTAAACAGATCGCATAGTTTCATTCGAGGGCTTTGTCGACCTCGGCAATGTAGGAGAAGGAAAAAACTTAATTTAAGGCCAGCACTTAGGCCCAGTGAAAGCCGCAGACTGCTGAAAATCCACCCGCATTACATTTTAATAGAATCCTACAAATACAATCCGAACATTATTATAACCCTGCGTTGGATACCTGATCATGCTGGGGTCAAGAAAAATGAGTTGGCTCATCAGGCTAGCCCACGATATTAACATCCGGGTGCTCTCGATCCGCTGGCCCCAATCCAACGTCACCGGAAGACGCCGCAACACGCAAAGAGCAAATAGTTTAACCCTACCAGAACATATATAGTCTTCCGGTAGACGATGCGCTGCAGTATGGAAGCCACACTTGCGATGCTTGCGACCCTCGAGACCGCGGATTGTAAATAAAAGGTAAACAGTTCAAGAAAGCTCTCCATGTAACGTCGCATTGGTTTCTAATGTCCAGCTCCTGATTGGCGTAAAAAATTTGCTCCTTTACGCTCTGCGCATGAGGTGGGCATGTGACAATACTGCGAAACAAATCTTCTCCATCAACGCTAAATCCCAGGCAACCTTCGTGATCTTGCTCTTTTCGGATGTAGAGAGCATTCAAGAAGCGAGACACGACGAAAGGATCGTAGGCATTTACTTCTTCGAGGTAACGTAGCAGCTATACGTAAACAAGGAGTGTGGCCGAGAAATCCAAACTGATTCATTGGGGCGCTAAGGAATCCGTTGCTGCACAACCACACCTTCAACGTTATCCCTCGCTCCTACTTAACCTCGGCAATCCCCTCGAAGCCTCTTCAGCCACGGGAGTCGACCCAATATTTGTGAGCACATGCCCACTTACGGAACGGCATTGTGATAAGATGGCGCTCGTGTTCCTTGCATAACGAAACTTATGCAACAGTGACCGACGCAAATTTACTTCCTGGCGGCCGAAAGCTGCGCGTAAGAGAAAAGGGCGTACGGGAGGGGCTGACCGCGCACGTGATCGGCCCCGAGATGCAAAGTGGAGCCCCCTGAAGCTCGGCAGGAAGGGAAAGGGCGTCCGATTGTTTCACAAATGCGCGGCTGTTGGCGATCGCAATATATGGCCCAGACGCAAGCCAGAAACGAAAAGAACAAAGAGGAGAAGCTCTTCCCGGGCCTTCAAATGGGAGATTAAATACATATCGCATAACGCTCATCCGGAAACAACGTCGCCCCGCCAACAGGTGAAATGGAAAACGGATTGTTTAGAGAAAAAGAGGGCCCGCGACGCTCCCGAAAGCACGATATTGGAGCAAAAGCCCCGGGGAATGGCCGCGGTGAATTGGTCCGGCAGCGGGCGCGTGAGTCGCGGGAAAGGGGGCGCACCGGTGCACGCGGCCATGATTGGAATGCTTAGATGAAAAAGCGACCTTCCAAAACGGGCACCGTCTGCTGCCGCCACCTCTGGCCAGGCTTCGAGAGAAAGCGGGGCGGGGAGGATAGGGGAAAAAACGAGGAAAAGGGACGACTAGCCGGCACGACTGGAAGGGTGTGGAAGAGCTCTTTAGAGTTTGGAAGCGCGTCATGGTTATGGATTTCCGTCGCGCTGGCACCGTGGGGAATATGGGGCGCCCGAGAACGCGCGTCAAAATGAAGAAGGCGATGAAGTATATTGACGCGTTTGGGGGGGGGGGGGGGGGGGGGCGGTAATAACAAGGAACAGAAAAAAGGGGAAGGGCAGCAAATGTGAAGAGCGCCGAAGAGGAGAGAGGCACGGGGGAGAGTGTGAGCCCCGGTGAGTGGGATTGAGAAGTTGGCCGCTCTAAAGCCCATTTGGAAGTTCGGGCTTGCGAGACCTCGCGTTGTGGTGGTGGCCGGCCTGAATGGGGAATGACGTACGGCGAAAATGACCGCGCGACAAAAATGAGAACAAAAATGAGGGGAGTAGGAGAGTCAGGGCGCCCGCGCATAAGGAAAATAAAGAAAACAAAAAAAAACGAGGCGGCCCCAGGCCGAGGTGATTATATGAGAGCCTGTCGAGCGCGTACCGCGTTTCGCCGCACAGAGGCTACACACGGTGCGGATGGTGTTATTACCTGCGTTGTCAACACCAGGTAGGCACATTGCTAAAAAACAGTGCAATTTCATAACTTTGGCGCTTGAAAGATTGAAAGAGTGTCCCCCTGGCACTCTGTCAACAAGCTAAAAAGTGTGACTATTTCATCTTGTTTTTTTTTTACTTGCGAAAACAACATTCCATTTTTCAAACCCTACTTTCTTCATGTTTCGGCAGTGGTGAAGCATCAAACTATCTTGTTTAAAGCGACATTGAGGGTAAACAGAAGAACAGAAGTTCGGCCTGTATTGATTGACTACGACATACTGACGACAAAAAGACCGCACTCACGGAAAGCCGTTTTTATAAGTTGGAAAAGACGAAGAATCTAAATATAGGTGTCGCCATCCCCGGTCGATTTCACAAGTCAACGGCGTGCATCCGCACAGAATTATACGCGGATCCCAGAGGCTATGCTTCGCCGCCGTTAACTTCAAAACGACCGCAACCAGTCCACGATGTGGAAAGGGGGGTTAAACATCGTATACCTCCCAGCAGCCACGAATGACAGAAGCTAGCGCCAATTCCTCCTCCAGTTACGTTCATAGCGGTTGGCGACGCAGTTACGGCTTCAGCGGAGGTTCCTCCAATCAGCTGGGACGTAAGTTGCTCGCGCTTTCCTCCCGCTGGTGTGGACGTCACAATTTTGAATCAAGTGCCAGGAAAATTATGAAGTTAAATCTTTTTCAGCCATAAATGTGTTTTTTTTTTCATTTTGGTGCCAGATAAACATTACCATACCCAGAAGGGGTCGTATAATCAAGTTTTACGAAAGCAATAATTAGACGCAGTTGTACTGATGATTATGAATTTTTAGGGCGCGAAAGCATTTGTGGCCGAACAGAGCCATGACACAATGTGCTTTCTGACTATTTAAGGTGCGGTGAAAGACCCATTTCCCTGGCATTTCACCCCACATAGGCCAAACACCCAGCCAGGGGAAAGCTTGTGCCCATCCGCCGCGGTGGCTCAGTGGTTATGGCGCTCGGCTGCTGGCCCGAAAGACGCGGTTCAATCCCGGTCGCGGCGGTCGAATTTCGATGGAGGCGTAATGCTAGAGGCCCGTGTACTGTGCGATGTCAGTGCACATTAAAGAACCCCAGGTGATCGGAATTTCCGGAGCCCTTCACTACGGCGTCCCTCATAGCCTGAGTCGCTTTGGGACGTGAAACCCCCATAAACCAAACCAAAGCTTGTGCCCATTGTATCACCGCTGCGTATACCGGACGGCGCTGTGGATCGTATCGCACGCACCTCCCGCATGCGAGGCGGACACTGAAATCACTGGGCCACCGCTACAGTTGGAGTTATACCCAGTGTCCCTTTAATGGCATTCGATGCGCTCGGTTTGAGTTAGGCCCTTATCATGAACACGCTATATATATATATATATATATATATATATATATATATATATATATATATATATATATATATATATATATATATATATATATATATATATATATATATATATATATATATATATATATATATATATATATATATATATATACGTGCTACGTCCGCCGCTATGGTCGAGGGTGGCGCTGGTGAACACTCTCAAGGCTCGCTTACACCCAGTAAACATAAATACCCACGAGAGCAGCAGATTGGACAGCCGTCACCGTAGCTCAGTTGTTAAGAGCACCGGACGCGGTATTCGGAGGTCGTGGGTTCGGATGCCACCGGCGGCATGGTTGTTTTTTCTGCTGCTTTATAAGTAATTTTCTTTAAGCGATTTATTAATCTAAGTATTATTATCCCACTAATAAGCATAACACATTAAAAAAAAATAACGTTCCCTATGCACCTTGGTTTCGGTGACTGTTGGCTTCCTTCATAAATTTGTCAAACGGGCACCTCATTTCCTTTAACTTGTCTGCTAATATATATATATATATATATATATATATATATATATATATATATATATATATATATATATATATATATATATATATATATATATATATATATATATATATATATATATATATATATATACATATATATACACCCTTTTTTCAGTTCTCAACATTGCAAAAACTCAGCTCCATGATTGTAACGGGCGCTACTGAAGTAGCGTTTACCCAGAATTGTCGCCCTTTGACTAGTTCGCATAAATGGGGCAACCTTTCCCACTGCTTTCGACGTGCATGCCAGCTGTTTGCTACAGCAGGCTGTTTGACGACGCTAGCATTTGTTCAACCTACATGCTATTTTGCGGTGCCCTTACTGTTCGGTGATTCGCGTAAAAACGAGCAGGAGCCTCGCCAAGCTATCAGTTGCTGGACGATTATAGCTTGAATCGCAGGGATCTGGGTGCATTACATAACTTATCACGTACAATGAAGTTTACTCTTTGTTGCCACTGGCGAACACCTCCGCAGCCACAGTGAAATGTGCACCTCGCGGGCTGACATGTTGCCTATAGGCTATAGTATAGGCAACATGATCGTGTTATAGCCACCACTTCCAAAACTGCTAGGCTCGTGCGTTTTTGTTACCTTACTAAAACGAAGTCAGCAACTTCTTATTTATTTTAAGCACGTCTACAGATGCTGCAGGCTTACCTCGAATACTGGAGACCAGCTTTTTTTTTAGGCACCCTCCGTTTCCCCGGGCAGGCGATCACGTCGCACAAGCATTTGGGCTGACTCCGGTAGCGTGTAACCGCGTACGACTGTGATTACTGCCTCGCAACTGTTTTCGTCAAGCCGTTCTGACTTTTATAGACAATGTGTACCACCCCACGCCGCATGCACCATCAGTCGCATTTTCAACCGATTTTTTTCAACGCCTACAGCTTCGTCGCTCTCAAAATTTAGAGCACATAGCTGGCGATGACTTTCCTTTTGCTTGCAACAAGCGACGAAGAGAAAGAAACTGCGAGCCGTGGAAAATAAAGTGGGTGGTTCGAATTTGGCGCCATAGTCACACGACACGTCACCAGCGAACGATGCACTTGCACTGGGCTTCCGACGGGCCGCATGAGCTCAGTTTCGGTTTTCAGCAAAAAGAAAAAGAAAAGAAAAGAAATAGCGGATTTTCCCACGCCGAAGGGCTTTATAGAACGGCTTCAATTTTTTTTACTTTAAAAACCCCATATGTCATCGTCTTGCCCGAGACTACGAACCCGCCATTGACACTAACCACCAGACCTTCAAATACAAGTTAATTAGTAAGGCTTGTCTAACAAGCTGATTGGCATGCTCTTTCAGGTAATTGATGTCCGGCGCTGCTCAGAGTGCGTTCCTGAATATAGTTTATTTTTATTTAAAATCCTATTTTTAGGAATTTTTTAAAGTGTTTTCTTTAACACCCGGTATATATCTGTACAGTTTCTTGACGTTTAACTTTCCGCCACCACTCGAATCGAACGAATTTTTAAAATTGGCGACAAGAACACTGTTGAACTTTACTGCGAGCTCAGCTGAAGAACGTCTCCAGTGAAATGGGGTGTTTCATATTTTGTCCTTGGGCATCCGCAGCGGCATCGCAAGGCTCAAGGGATGCGCGCGCAGGCGCCGGTTGCTTTCATGAAAAGAGGCAAGATGTCCCCCCTGTCCATCGTCCACGCATAAGTAAGTGCATGTGCGGTTTCACGAAAGCCACACCAAGAAGCAACTTATTCTGCGGAAGTACCAGATGGCCAAAGCTTCCGGGTTTGTGGGGTTCTGGGATGGAAACCTCAGCCAAGGAGAAGCCCTCTCGACTTCATCGCGGCACCTTGGGAATTATGTTCGCGCAGTCCCCATAGGATAACGATGCTTGCAATTAGTAACGAGCGGGTGTTCGAGTCCTCTAACTGCCTTACTCCCGGCTGTAGTTGTGGTGCCAATAGGCTGTGCTTGACACGGGATAGTAGTGGGCCAGTTGGCGCGACATGCTAAGACAACACAGCGGGCTATGGAAAGGAAATTCATGTAACGTTAAGAGATAGGAAGAGGGCAGACTGTGTCAGGGAAAAAACGCGGATTAATGATATCCTAGTCGAAATCAAGAGGAAGTAATGGGCTTAAGCAGGTACTCACCTATGGGAAGGAAACGTGGAGGCTAACGAAAAGGGATCAGCTTTAGTTAAAGACAACGCAGCGAGCTATGGAAAGGAAAATGACAGGTGGAACGTTAAGAGGCGGGAAGCGGGCAGAGTAGGTCAAGGAACAAATGCGGGTTTAGGATATCCTAATAGAAATCAGGAGAAAGAAACTGACTTGTGCAGGCCATGTAATGCGAAGGCAAGACAACCGATAGTCCTTAAGGGTAACGGATTGCCTTCCAAGAGAAGGCAAACGTGGCAGGGGTGGCAGTAAGTTAGGGGGCGAATGAGATTAAGAAATTTGCGGGGATAGGGTTGCGGAGCGACCACTCCGGTGTGGCGGTGGTCCCGGGTTTGAACCCCGGACCAAGACTAATTTTTCTTTAACTGCGAAGTTTCTGAGAAGGCTGCATAGCGTTCCTCTGTAGCTTTATGGCAGCGCTTGGTTGGGTGGATGTCAGTGAATAATTACTCCCTTATTACAAACCTACTCCACCTCGGGGGTTTCCCCTAAACATTTGACCAACAGGAATACTATAAACATACATCCTGTAGACGTTTAGTAATTGTCTCAGGGGCCAGTTGAGACATCTATGAGACGGCTAGTTTATTTCAGCGAGACGCCTGGCAGCCGTCTAGTACAGTGGTTGCCGTTCAGTGTAAAAGGCCGTTGTAAACATATAGAAACCGCCGTTGAGATTTCTACAAGATGTCGTGCAAGACGTCTTGCAGCTTTAAAAAAGTGGATGCATGAACTCCAACCGCCGCTGCAACCTCCTAAAGAGTTTCAATAAAATATTTTCACTACTAGCTAAACATGAAGGTGACTAAGATGTATCAAGATGTTTAGAAATGCCTTGTACATATTGTCAGGACCTCTTGCAAACGTTTAGCAATTCTCTCAGGGGTCAGTTAAGATGTCTATAAGATGGCTTGTTTATCATGGCGAGGCACCTTACAACTGTTCAGCAGACGGGTTGGTGTTCAGTGGGATGTGTCCCGTTTTCCTTCCCTCTCTCTCTCTCTCCATAACAGCGTGACCTAGCTTGCAGCGCAGTTACTTCTAGTTCACTTTTTGGGGCAAGAGAGACGAGTAGTACCATAGCCGCGGGATACGATCTTTCACAATTGATTGGCTAACGCAGTTACTACATTTGATCACCCGTCTGTGAGTGAGCGCACTATTGAAGATAAGAGCCACTGAAGCGTAGAGGTTTGCTCACTACGCTCACACATATTCTTCGTGAGCAGTCACTCCGTACACAGTCTAGGCGGTCTTGCACGCGTAGATACAATGCGTATTCGACGGTTTTTGTGTTTGGCGATGTATCTGTGCCATTGGCTTCTAGTTCGGTGCCTTAAAGGGGCTCTGAAAGGGTTCTCAATAAAGCTGTGGTATGCCTGGGATGCTAAAGGAACCCCCGGTTGCTGACGCCACCTGCACGGCATGACGTCATCTGGCCAGGTTTCGCGAGAAAGCCCGGCACCCTTCCTCCATGCCGGCACAGGCGTGAAAGCGGGAGTAAATTATACGCTCGCTTGTGAGCTCTCTTACGCAGCATGAACGCTCGGTGGCCTGTACTCTACATAATGCAAGTGGTTGAAATGTAGTGAAGAGCTTAACCGGCGTTCAAATATATGGGTGTTGCTTACAGTTTCCTGTAGTTCCTTAGCGCAGCCGATGGTAGAGAGCCTATATATGGGCGCGGGCTTCGTTGAACGCAGTCACTGCGGTTAAAATTAACCCTTAACTAACTCCCTACAAGGCTGCATGTCGTCCGTGCACTTTTTTTTTACAGATAGCTCATGAACCGCTGTGACTTGATCACTTTTCTCTTTTTAATTATGCGAATCAGAACTATGCATTTCCAAATCTGCACACAGCAAATATCCTGAGTCATACAAAAACAAATCAGAAAAAAAATATCACGCCCCGCATGAGGAGGAACACAGTATCTTTTACGGCCGGAACAAAGCACAACAAAAATTGAAAAACGCTAGTCTCTTTACTTCACTTCGATTCTTTTCTTGCAATTTGGCTATTGAGGCTGTTTCTTTTTTTTTTCTTGTTGGCCATCATCAGCGAAAAACAACCAAACTGGCTCCCGCCTTCGCGAAATATCGCATGCTTTCTTTAAAATAACATTGACAATGTAAATTACCATCTCCGCTATGTCCGCTAATTAAACCGAAATGAAGAAATTCTGAAGACAGACCGCGAATTGGGGCACATGACAGTGCTTGCCCCATATACCCGTGCATTTTTTCTAGCCTCGCCTTTTTTTTCCCCTAATTATGAGTCAGTCAAACCCATCACAAATCAGTGCGACGCATGGAAATCGAAAAAGAAAACACGATTGACAGGAGCTACAGTCAAAGCAATGCCTCCTGAATAACATGCCTGAAGCGTCTCCGCGATTTCAATGGGCACCGAGATCGCCTCAAAATTGCGCAGACTGGTCGCTAGGCGGCGCTAAAAGATGACCCTCGAAAAGATGACCCTCGGTAGTGAACAAAATGATAGTGGATGAGGAGGTCCCCGATGAATGGCGATTAAGTAGAATGAACATGATATATATGGGAAAGGGGGACAAAGCAGACGTAAGTAACTATCGTCCCATAACAGTGACATATGTGGTTTACAGGGTGGTGATGCAGATTATAAAGGATAGACTGCAGGCATGGGTGGAGAACGAGGGGGTGTTAGGGGAACTACAGAATGGGTTCCGGAAACAAAGGAGGTTGGAGGACAATCTATTTTCATTGACACAGTGCATAGAGATTGCTGGAAAGGAACACAGGCCCTTATGGCTAGCATTTCTGGATATTAGGGGAGCCTATGACAACGTTACTCAGGAGCATTTGTGGGAGATACTGGGCACATTGATGTGGAAGATGGAGTAATTAATCTTTTAAAAGATATATATAGAGGTAACAGAGTGCTCATAAAATGGGAAAAAAATGTATCAGGGCCTGTAGAGATACAGCGGGGGCTTAGGCAAGGATGTCCTCTGTCTCCTTTGTTGTTCATGTTGTACCTGCAAAAGTTGGAGGCCAAGCTAGAGAGGAGCGGACTAGGCTTCAACCTTTCTTTTTTCAAGCAAGGAAAATGGATTAAACAGTCATTACTGGGACTAATATACGCCGATGATACAGTGCTAATGGCTGACAACAAGGAAGATTTACAGAAGTTGATAGACATATGTGGTACAGCGGGAGATTGATTAGGTTTCAAGTTTAGTAAGAAAAAATCTGCAGTCATGATATTTAATGATGAGGGCGGCGAGCATAGAATACAGGAGTTCACGCTAGAAGTAGTGGATAAGTACAAGTATCTTGGAGTGTGGATAAATAACGGTGCTGAGTATCTGACAGAGCATGAAAAATATGTAATGAATAAAGCTAGTATGAATGCAGCTGTCATGAAAAATAGGGCTCTGTGGAATTACAATAGGTATGAGGTGGTAAGAGGGATCTGGAAAGGGGTGATGGTCCCTAGCCTGACCTTCGGTAATGCGGTCCTGTGTATGAGGCCAGATGTTCAAGCAAAGCTAGAAATTAAACAGCGGGGAGTAGGGAGGTTAGCTTTGGGAGCACATGGCAATACACCAAATCAGGGGGTACAGGGTGATATGGGATGGGCGTCTTTCGAGAGCAGAGAGGCTAGCAGTAAGATAGCATTTGAGGAACGATTGAGAAAGACGGAGGAAAAGCAGTGGGCTAGGAAAGTTTTCAGATACCTGTATATAAAGAATGTTGACACGAAATGGAGAAAGCGAACTAGAAAATTGACAAGCAAATAACTGGACAGCAGTAAGGGGGCAAATCAGCAATTATCGGTTAAGAAAAAGGTTAAAGAAACAGAGAGAGCTCTGTGGAAAACAGGGATGCTGACGAAATCGGCACTGGGAACATACAGGATTTTTAAGCAGGAAATTGGTAAAGAAAATATCTATGATAATGGTAGGGCAAGCTCTTTGTTGTTTGAGGCCAGGACTGGAGTTTTGCGGACTAAGACGTATAGAGTCAGGTACCACGAGATAGACACGTTGTGCATTGCGTGCGGAGAGGAGGAGGAAACGGCTGAACACTTGATACTTTCCTGTAAAGGGCTTCACCCTACAGCGGGAAGCAGCGGGGCTGACTTACCCAAGGCATTGGGGTTTAGGGATAGTGAAGGGAAAGTAGATTTTAAAAGGGTAGAAGTAACCAAGCGAAGGTTATACGATTGGTGGCTAAAAGCAAGACAGGAGTAAAATTTCACAAGACATAGCTAGGTGGCTTGAGCCACCGCCCGATTTAAAGGGTTCAGCCTTATCCATCCATCCATCCATCCATCCATCCATCCATCCATCCATCCATCCATCCATCCATCCATCCATCCATCCATCCATCCATCCATCCATCCATCCATCCATCCATCCATCCATCCATCCATCCATCCATCCATCCATCCATCCATCCATCCATCCATTTCGGTTTCAATGGCTGGTAGACTGTGATGCGCGGCGCCCGATCATGCTGTTTCGTCCTTTTTTCGGGCTTTGAACAACAAATTTTATTTTCGTAATGACGACAAACATGTTTCTGAATGTCTCAGAGTGCAGCAAATGCTTAAGAAGTCAGCTGACTTCCACATAATATTGAAAGCGGATCATCAGTTTCGATTTCAAAATCTAAAAGCGTGCTGTGAACGCCATTCTATCATGCCGTTAGGACCTTTTGTCTGCTGCATAACCAATAACTTTTGGACGGTTTACAACAAAAATAACATGTTCGAAACATCCATATTGCAACAATTAAGTGCTTGAAGTGGCTAGAAATCTCGCTAATTAAGTATTTACACTGCATGATGCATGGTTGTATTGTACTGTTGCCAATGGGAAAAAATCAACTACTTCGGACAAGCAAAACGGGAAAATAATCCATGAAATAGAATAAGGACCGGAGGAAGTCCGGAATTACCTGAGCTCTCAACTCTAGCCAGGTGACCCGTGGCAAAGGAGGACTGCGTGGCGCTCAATGGATGGAAGCCGGAGACGTTGCGGTAACCTGCCTGGGGAGTCGTTGGCCCGCAGGGAGCACATCCCTCATATCTAATGTTGTCAGAACTTTGCGAAGCGCTCGTCTGTTACAATCTTGCTGCGGAGCATTGCGAGAGATGTTTCGATTGGGTGAAGCAGATCTTGGAGGGCAGCCTGCGCTTTTCTGGTCATTTTTCCGACGAGCTTTCACCGAACGATACCTCCTTGAATAACGTTGACAAATTTCAAATAAACCCATGCCTCTCTTCTCTATTCCTTTCGCAAGAAACACAGCTCCCTAGGTTCCCTGTGTGATGCACACGCAAACAATTACTTTGGGAGTAACAATGCAGGCCTGATTGACCGGATTGTTCTCGTTGTTGTTACCCTCATACAATGGCACATGCCCACATAAGGGGATTGGCCAAGAATTTGGGGTCACAGAGAGTTTTTGAGATAAATATTTTTCTCCAAATGACGAGCACGTGTGTTGATGAAATGGCTACTGGAACAAGGGGATTGAGCATCAGACATGGCGAGCGACTTCTCAATATTAAAAAAAAAAACTGCACTGGAAGGCACAGACACGTGCGCACTTACAAGGAAAAATGGCATGCGTCGGTGCGATGAAGGCGGCGGAAATCGTTTCTTACTGCAGTTTCAAGAATTTTCGGGAAAAAGGTTTCTTGTTGTACATCTTCGATCGCAACTGCGTTAATTCTTAATTGTCTGTTATGTCAAGTGCATGGTTTGTTAGCAACGGTTTGATGAACTACTTGCATATAATATGCAGTAGTGCTTCCCTGTGGCCGCTATCCTTGTTCTCATAGGTCAGGACCGGCAAACCCGCGATTTTTATATTCACACTAGTTGTAGAGCAAGCGTATGTGTCAGTGACCTTTGAAGATGCGTTCAGTCTTTGAGCATGATATCGACGAACTTCTTGAAACCCCGTAACACTCTTAGGAGCACTGACGTCGGGAAAAAGAGTCCACCCCTGTCTTGGTGGGCATGCAGTTAAACTGTCTACAGTAGCATTTCCTTGGCTGGAAATGCGAGCTACAAACTGCAGAATAATTTGATGTTGTGCTTGGCTGCCAGTTTTTTTTTCCTATAGATACCTTGAGCCGTCATTCCCGGAGTTCTAAGTCGGCAGGAATTTCATGGAACGAAACGCAGGGCTTCTTGTTTCGCAGATTGGACATACAAAACGGAACGCAACAGCAATGCAGTTTCACTCGCTACTCTCTCCAGCAACTGCAGTCATCGACGCGTCACTTTTCAAACGCTAACACTAAACACACCACACAAATAATATAAGAAACAGCGCACCAGAAGGCATGCTTTTTGCTGCAACGGCAGTCACAAGAAAATTCTGTGCTGCCTGTATGTCGTCTGCTAGAGGGTCATCTGACAGCGCCGCTATACGGCAGACGCGCGCTCTACGCCAGGCAGAAAAACCTCTGATCCTTCAGGCATGTTCTTCAGTAGGCATTGGTCACCGCTGAAAATAATAAAACGTTAATTCTAGCTTCTCCTGGTTGCTTATTTAATTTTATGCATTTTATTTTTTCCCACCTTCTTTTTGATAATTTTGTAACTGAGTGCTTTTGAAAGATTCATCGAGATGACAATATTTTTTAGCTTCGGCTGCCCTACTTTGCAGCGACAGCCGAGCCAAGCGGAGTCGCTGCTCGTACACGCATTAGACAAGATGGCGTCTTCATGTGATTCGGGCCTTTCGCGCCACCAGTTGCTCTACAAATCGAAGACACCGCCCTGGAAAGAAACGTATCGAAACCGATGCAGGGAGAGGCTTCGAAAAGGAAGGCAAGCCTTATTCGAATCTTTCCGCAGTAGCGGAGGCGCATGTCACAGTGAGCAAGAGCTCCGCTATTCCGTTACGAAAGTCGTTCGTGAGGAACTTGACAACTTTTGCTGTTCGTCTGCAACCTCATCTCTCGGTTTAGTGGCATCAAGTGCAGAAAACGCTGTTCCAGCTGCACCATGGGATGAAGCACGACTGAACGAAGAACTGATGGAAGAAACCCTTGCTGCGTTGTTGGAGGAAGAATTTAATGTTTGGAAGCAGTATGAAGACATTATGGCGCTGCAAAACCAGGAAATTGCTGCGGCGGTGCATATGTGGAGCAGCGAACTGGTGGCATGTCCTGTATGCCTCAAAAATGACTTGGAGAAGGACGGAAGCCGCATAATTTGCGCCTGTGGTCTGGCGATACCTACTGCACTGTCACTGAAAGAGTTTCGCCTGTCCATTGAGCGCGTTGTTGAGGCTCACTGTCTGCAATGTCGTTCTTTTCTGTCATTTACCTTTATCGAGACTTGTGAACCCGCCCTGGTGTGCGTCTGTAACGCCTGCGACTTTATGAGCAGCGTTCTGTGAAGTTCCTTGTGAAAATGTGCTTGCCTTAAAGTTAACCTCTTGTTTTATGCCTCATTTTGCGAGCTTTAAGAGGTGTCTAATTTCAAGGTTGTGTTGACGTGTCAAGTTGCGCGTTTTGGACGTCTTCGGTCTTCGAAATTGTATTATATTGAGTAAAATATTCTTGAAGCTGTGTTATCTCAATTTGTTTTCCTATATAAACGGGAAGAATTGGGTGGCGGTGGGTCTTGCACAACCGAATGTTCTGTTTGGTGCTTTGGCTCCAGAAAAAGTTTTTTTTTTTTTAGCTAGTATAAGTTGCGTTGAATCTGCGCTGTTGCCGCAGGGCTTGTGCAGCGTTGTAATGCAAACTGATTTGGGTAGGTGCTGCCATCTATGAGCTGCTGTTTGCAAAATGCAACTAAAGTCTGTCCAGTCTACTGCTAGGTGGCAGCACTTCCCCGCATCTGTTTAGAGACGACAATGGTCATCTGATACGTAGGGTTGCTGGGAATAACAGCGCAGAGACGAGGAACAAAGAAGAAGCCAAAAGGACCGGCGCTGACTAACAACTGAAAGTTTATTAGAAAAAAAAAGACGCAAAATATACTCCTTTGACAACCAGGAGCGCGTGCGCAACACAAAAGCCAAAGTGATTGTCAGCGCCGTTCCTGTTGTCTTCTCCTTTCTTTGTCCCTCGTCTCTGCGCTGTTATTTCCAGCAATATGCACCAACTAGCTCAACTCTCCGTTTTATTGATACCCAGGGTTTAGAAAGAACAATGGTCATGTAAATAATTCTGCGGTGGAAATTAGCAAAAAGCGATTGGAAGATTGGTGGACCAAAAACAGAGGTGACATAAGGTTCGAAGTGTAGGAAGACGTATTCAAAGAAAATGGCAAATATTAACTTGCAACACAGTTAAGCAAAAATAAAGAAAAAAAGCATGGTGGCAGCGGCCATCACTCCGTTTCAAAGGGGACGCTCGTACCTTCCATCCATGTATCTACCGTTTACGTTACAGTAGTTTACATCTATTGTAGGGGGGTAAAGCGCGGTTGCCTGTACTTATTAGTTGTTTGCGCTACTGCGATTATTTTCAATACAGCTACACAGAACACATTAAAAATAGACCTATAAAACTTTAAACATCCAAAAAATGTTAGAGCATTACGCCAAACTCTTTGTTGTTTCAAAATCTGAAATATGCAGACCTGTACAAGAAAACTTGAGAAAGTTTCGTTTTCGTTTCGTCTGCTGTAGCAGCTGTAGGTTACCGACGTATACTAGTTCATTACTACTTACAGCGTAGACTGCAGGACAGAATTAAGATACGGCCGTTTGATACGCCAAATACGCTCTGCATTACACACCTCTCCGCCCCATGTGTCTGCTCAAAGCACTCCCGAGCATACTCCACTGAGAGCGGTCTCCCTCTTTTTCGACCGTGCGTTCTAGCTACTCTTCGCACTTTGGACTCATTCACTTCCACCGCTCGGTTCGCTGTCTTTCGCACGAACGTTGCCTTCTCTGCTTGTTTTGGTTTTGGATGTCTGATTCGGTGCCGGGAAAGCGCTGCAGACGAAAGTCGTTTTCCGTGCGCACGTTGGTCGATCGCATCTCTTGCGCGCACGGCGGTCGATCGCACACAAGAATCTGGACTCTGGACCCGTCGGCAGCGTTCAGGGCGACACCCGAAACTGCCATAGCAGTCGGCCGGGCGAGTAAGCCCGCCTTCGATCAAAAGCATAAGAACACAGATAACAAATAAGATAATAAAGAGAACAGAACCGTCCGCTTATACACGCTCGCCTGTCAGTTGCTCAGTAGATGCAATAAGCACGCAGCGCGCTGTGGCTCCGCGCATCGCGATCTACCGCTTTGTCTCGCTCGTGCACAGAGTTTCAGCAGAATGCCGCCATCGTGCATCATATGCAAAACAAGATGCCAAAAGGGATCGGGAATTTCTCTTCATGTGTGAGTACTGTTCTCTGAAAAATTCGTAACGGCACTGTCGCGTTTTTTTTTCTTTAAGATTGTCTTGTATGCATGCAACATGCATGAAGAGAATTCGTGGAGCCTTACGTTTAGTGGTATATAGTACAGGATTGTCATTGAAACAATATATGAAAAGTAAGCGAAGTTGTCATTTTTTTGTTTCAGCTTTCCTCACAACAGACTTGCTGCAAAAGTGGCTCAGCGCTATTAGGACACCATTGCCTAATTTACATATAGGGCGCAGGATCTGCTCAAGACATTTCGAGCAGTCATGCTTTTACAGCGGACACACCAGGCACTTTTTAAAACCAGACGCAGTGCCAACGATATTCCAAAAGGTACAGAGTGAGCAGGTAGGTGCAAATTGTGGTTGTGCTCTGTTTATGTCCAGTAGAACCTGCATTCAGTGTGAAACTTTTAATGCTCATTACGGGTAAGTTATAAAAACTACGCTGAGCCTAGCTGATGTCTAGAGCATTTACAGCCAAATATAAGTAAAAAGAGAAAACTAACTTTTCAACAAAACGCTAGATATTTAAGTTACAATTAAAAATTTAGCAACTGGTATGTCAGTACAAAAGTAAAGGCAGCAATTCAACATAAAAAGAATCAAGTTTATGATAATTAAATAAAATCCGCTGTGTATCAGCAGTTCAGAGTGGTGCACTAGACGGGAGGGCTTATGCAGGAGAGACTGTGTGCCGGGCATGTCTACATTATTAAACAGAATTCTGACAGCGGTCAGTCGTGGTGTCTCACCAAGTCTGTGTGCATAGGGTGATAAGTTATAATAGAGCGAGTGCCTCAGCTCATGCAATATTTTTACTTTAGGTTGCAAGCACATCTTGCGGTGCTATTTCAGGACTTCAGTCTCTGCCACGTATGTCATTACAGAAACGCAAGCGGGTAAGTTTAAGTGAGCAGAAAGGCCAGTGCTTCAGACAACAAAATTTTTATCTTCGGGCATATCTATGCAGGAGCACGCAAGCCCAGAAGCAACCAGTTCACAGACAATGTCCTCACCCTCCTCGCGAGCTCAGTTACCACTGAGAAAGTCTCCACGCTTGCAGGTAAAAGAATGAATCCGAATATTGGTGTCTCATGCATCCAATTGCTGGTGTCTCCAGTAGTGAAAATGTTCCTACTTCAGGCCATTAGTGTGAGGCCGCATCTCAGCCAACCGGTCACCTCACCTATACCCAAATCCCCCTGCAAGCACTTGCACACTCCCACAAGAAAGTCCCTACGCAAGCGAAAGCAGGTGAGATGCTGTACATAAATAGCAAGAATCTCGCGTCAAAACTGTTTCTGCTTCAGGACATGTCTGCACCACAAACCCCCAGCTCAGTAGCAGCATCACCATGGAAATCTCCACGCAAGTGCTTGCAGGTAACATGTAAAAGGCAGATGATGCACTGTCTCCTCTGACACACCCTTTCTGCCTGAGCAGACAGCTACACCAGTTTGTGCAAGTTCAAGGATGCACAGTGAGGACCAAGGTGCAACGAGCCCAGCCAAAGCAGCAGTGAAAGTGTAACATAAGGTATGCATATACAGATTATTATGAAAGCTTAGTTGCTGACACAGTATTCTATTGCCCACAGACAACACAGTCTCTGAAAAGCTCCAGCAAAAAGAAAGGAGTAAGCCACGATCACCCATACATTGCTTCACAATCTCTAAGAACTCGACTGTGGACAGTCAAGAAAAAGCTGTCTGTTGCGCGAAGAAAACTTTATTCAGCCTCACAACAGTTAAAAGAAAAAAAGAAGCGAATGATTGACCTCAAAAGCCTTCTAAATGAAATGAAAGAACAACAACTGATTTCTCCGAATGGACAAGAAACACTGGAGGCATTTGGAGAACTGCCACGAGAGATTGTAAAAAGTTGGCGCTCTAACAAGCCCAAATCACCATCACAAAGACGATACAGTGAGAAGATGAGGAAGTTTGCCACTACACTGTATTATCAGTCTCCAAGGGCATATGAATATGTGGCCAGCATTTTCCCAATGCCCAGCAGGCAGACCATTCGCACCTGGCTCAAAGTGATTGATGCATGGCCAGGGTTTACAAGTGAAGCTCTCAATCACATCAAAACGTCATTTGAAACATAAAATAAATGAGAGCGGCTTTGCTGCCTGATGCTAGACAGAATGAGTATTAGGAAAAGGTGTGAGATGGACACTAAGACAGGGAAACTGATTGGCTACGTTGACTTAGGGAACAGTCAGAGTCCACTGGACACAGATGACTCCTCACTAGCTGGAGATGCTCTCGTGCTCATGGCAGTTGGCGTGGCAGCTCCATGGAAAATTCCCTTTGGATATTTCCTCAACAATGGACTCAGTGGGGAGCAACTGAGAAATATAGTTAATGAGGCCATCGAGCAGCTGACACAATGTTCGCTGAACGTCGTTGCTGTTGTATGCGATGCTCTAGCTGCTAATGTATCCATGGGCAAGCTTCTTGGCTGTCGGATCCATGAAGCCACAAGTGAGCAGTTTGTGACGGCCTTCCCCCATCCCTGCAACCAATCAAGGACCGTGTCCCTGGTATTCGATGCTGCCCATGGATTAAAATTGCTCAGAAACCTCCTGGGCGATAAGAAAACACTGCACAGCAATGAATATGGAGTAAGATATTCAACTCTGATAAAGTGTGATTCACCTCTAATATATTTATTGTCTTTTGCAGCCAATCGAATGGGGCTTTATTGAAAGGCTGCAAGACCTGCAAGAAGCTGAAGGTCTTCGAGCAGCAAATAAACTCCAAAGGGCACATATTGAGTACTACAGACAAATTATGAAAGTGCGACTGGCTGCACAAACATTCAGTGCATCAGTGAGCAAAAGCCTAAAGTTTGCCAAGGAGCTTGGAATACAAAACTTCAATGGGTCCGGTGGAACCGCAGAATTTATTGCTGATGTTGATCGTTGAGTTCTGAAGTAAAATTCTCGTTTGCATAAGTAATGCAATCTTCTTTTGATGTTTCTTTCAGGGCCTTTGATATATTAAATTCGCACAGTCCAACTGCAATGGATTTCAAAGCACCGCTGCGAGCAGCAACATTCAATTTTCAGAAGCAGACGATGCTCCAACTATCTACAAAGCTCATGTCTCTGCGTCTTCCGTCTCGTGAGCTCGTATGCATCTCGGGGCGGAGAATGTCTGTCATAAGTTTGGCATTCTCGTTGAAGAGCATTGCAGAACTCGCCCAGAAGCTCTTCGATTCCACTGTTTGCAGGTAGGACTGCATATTGTGTTTCATACACTATTACTGCATGTCAATACACAAGTGCACAATCCAAATGAATGAAAACTTTCAGTGCTGCTTTATTAATAAAAAGGGTGCAAGACCGTAGGGCATTGTGCATGGTGCTGAGCCATGCAGCTGAAGGCACCTCATGCAGTTTCAAGGCAATGCGTTTTGTCCTAACTATATAGCGTATTGAAAGCACCAACAGTGAAAGCATGACAAGGTGACAATGACGGGAAAGCACCTCTAAAACATGTGCTAAAACCAATTTATAGAAATAATGCTATCCTATTAGACATGCTTACAGCATGCAGTTTTAGTCTATCACTGAATAATTAAGGCAATAACAGAAAATACCTGCCAGTCCAAACTCTAGCCCCGTGTATTGTTGCTCATAACAAACATAGTCAAAAGTCAAGTACAGAGCCACAGTAGGACAGCACAGAGTTACAGAATAAGCATGCTGCAATTCTTGAAAGGAAATGGAGAAGAAAAGTATTTTTCATGTTGTTGCAGTTACAAATGAGGGCAGTGGAGAGTTGAGAAAGTTAGCAAAAATGCAATAAAAATGCAAAACAATCCAATCATTTTACCACTGTGGTGGAAGCATAAGTAGTAAATACCACTGTAGCAAAATATCTTAGCATTCAATGAAAATAGAATTCAAAATGAAGCTATTAAAGTCAACAACAAAAACTGATTAAAATATAATTATCAGAAATGAAAGCAGAAGGCTCTCCAATTACCATGGCTGCAAGAAACATGATGCAAATAAGCTTAGCTGACTAAGAGTAGAATCTTATTGGCTATCAAACAAACAATTAAACAATAACTGTGCCGTTTTGAGCACTACTAGAAACTGAACTCACTGGAATATGCTTTTCACTGTTATTTCGCTTCGTTGCATTAACAAGGAACTACGAATGGAGATATGTTTTCTTCATTCTGTTTGCCAAGGCAGGAAAACAATTGCAAATTGTCATGGTGTTTTCATTTTCATTACAGCTACATTTGCACATACGGTTCAGTCAAGATCACCTTGAAATGTTCTTTAGCTGCATCCGCCAGAGAGGGGGATGGAACAATAACCCCTCGGCTCTGCAGTTCCGGTACGCATACAGAAGCCTACTGGTGCATGCAGATGTGCTGCCTGTGACGACCGGCAATGTTACCCCAGATTTTGAGGGAATTGCAACAGTGGCCCATGAGCGTCTGCACAGAAGCAACGATGATGAAGCTGGCGAGTCACCAGATATGTACATTGCTATTGCCATAACTGATCATGACTACAGCAGTCTTGGCTATGGACTCACCAATTTTAGCACTGAGGTTGTGACCTACATAGGTGGTTTTATTGTGAGGGTTGTTTCAAAGAGCATAAACTGCACCTCGTGTTTAGAGATGCTTGTACAGGATGACATCGCAAGTGTCCTTATTTTCATCAGAAATAATGGAGGCCTAATCATGCCTTCAGCGCTCGTAATTCACACCCTGTGCACTGCGGAGCACATTTTCCGCTGCAGTGATGAGCAAGGGCACAAAAACGTTGACCGCTTGGTTATACAGTCCTTCCAGAAGTTCTGCCACCGACATGAGCAGAGCTTGAAGGAAGTAGAACATTATAAAGAGAACCCAGCACATGTAATTGGAGTGATCAAGTTCGTTTTGAAGAAATATGTCACTCTCAGACTGAGAGAGGAGGCTAGAAGGATAACAGAGAGGGCAAGAGGGGCATATGTTAGAGCACTGCTTACAAAGCAAATCTTGTTTCAGCATCAATAACAACCATTTCCAATTGCACTAATCAACGTAACGACACATACATGAAGGGATCCAAAGTTAATGAACAGTCAGTGTATATGTCATAATGAGCCCCTCGATTATATCCCTTTGTCTGCTCGGCAACTTAATGACAATTATTTAGTGCAAAGCAAGGAATGAAGGAAACAGGAATAAACTAATATTAATAAAATTTTACAAGCCAAAGTCGCACTTGGGTTATGCAGCACGCTGCTGAAGAGGATTCCTCAATAATTTTGATACCTGGGGGTCTTACACATGCCGAAAATTTATTACAAAATACAGAGTACCAGCTGTTCCAACTAGCCGTATTGCATATTCTCTTAAATACTCCTGATTTTAAATTATTAAAATTTGGCATTCAACAACTGTTGATACAGTGATAGTAGTGGGGTTGCTTCACCAGTGCATTGTAGGAATGAACCTGGCCAACGTGCATGTTTATAAAGCAGTATCGCAGTGTAAAAGTCAGGACTGCGTTCCATTACCGTGCAAAGATCTCGTGTCATGCCTTATGTCAGATAAATGGCAATTATGCATGACACGCAAGGTAAATATGTCTGTCGATTGTAGTAGAAGAAATAAGAATCTCTTTGTTGAAGTTCCTTAAAACACACCTTACATGTGTAATGCAACAACTCTTCACCAGTGCAATGTTCAGTGCAGAAAATGTTTCTGAAGCTAAGGTCACTGAAGTGTTCAGCAAGTACTCAAACATTTATTCGCGTTAAAGAAATGCAAAGCAGGTGCACATTTCAGCTTTTACACAGACGCCCATGTGCATTTCTGAAGGTTCTATTTTTTGGTTTTGTGGGGTTTAACGTTCCAGAGTGGCGTAGGCTATGAGGGATGCTATTTCTGAAGGGATCTGCACCAGATGCACAGTCGTGCTATAGATAACAAGTATGATGAAGAGTGACATCGAACATTTATTCCAACATTGTTCATGCAAAATCACTGTATTGATACTACGTTGAACATGTTTTTTTTTTTTCCAAGTTCCCCCTAGTACTGCATCAAGGCTGCCCTGTTAGGTGTTCAGCAAATAAGAGCAGAGATCTTGGTACTGTTTATTTATTTTTTTTTCATCTGCATTCTTTGAGTGTGTGAAAAGATGTAAAGGTATTGAATGCTGCATTGTGTATGACAGACATTATTTACAAGCTATGATACTTTTATTTGTCTAGTGGGTACAACAGTAACGTCAGTGAATTTATGGCAGAAATAAAAAGCAGGCATTCACAAACATAACTGCTCAAGTTAAATGACTATCAACAATGAAACCAGCTGTAACTTTGCAGTGGCAGGTTGTATTATAATCTGACATGCTTGTGATTGTGCAGATGCACTGGTCAATTTTTTGTTTTACAGAATATGGCCCAAATTTTTGATATTTCCAAAGCTGTACGCGTGCAAACCGCATTCCAACGTTTCTCTTTACCATCATCACCTTGCACAATACTCTGTTTGTGCTCTCCGAGTGCGACTTATCCCACATGTCTCTTGCATAAAATTCTTCCATGTATGTACGCTTTGGTGCTTCGTTGCAAGCAGATTAAACCTTTCGGAACGGAGTCTGTTACAGATTTTGCGTTGTATTCAAACAGAATTCCGATCTTAACAGGCAGCGGTACAGAAGGCATGCGCTGCACTCTGTGCGAGTGTCGTCTCCCTTCTGCCTCGTCTCCTGTATGGAACACCAACGAGATCTGACCGCCGGAGAAGACAGGAGGTGACGATGGTGCAAACTTTACTAAAGGGACTCCAGGTAACGCAAAAAGGCATGGGGAATGCATGTTTTATAATACCCTGTACATCAAAACAAACCTTGCTGAACCTCGCCAACAAACCTCGTTGATCTCGGCTCACACAAACACAAATCATACGTAATGAGCGGCACAAGATTCACCACCACCTGGAAGTATCTTCGTGCGCGCACCATCGCGAACATTTTGCGCATGAACTAGAAAGGAATTCAACACAGCACGTAAGCAAGCCGCAGCACCATTCCTCGTACAGCTTTTTGACGCGCACTACGAAGCGCGCGGCCATGCTGGGGAGTTGCGAGGTTGCCAGGTTAGTACGCTGCAATTGCTGTTAACTCGTTAAACTTGGTCTAGGTCGCCTGAACCATGCAGGGGATCATGAGCGGAGTAACAATATGGCTTCGCCCACGGTTATAGAAAAAGTGGAGAGGGTTTACATGGGAGTGCTGCCGCCGCTTTCCCTCTAGTGTTGGTAGTAGTAGCTCTATGCGTTACAGTAGTTTACATCTTTTTGCATTCGACAAATTCGAAGTTACACTACAGCTGCTATTCATTTTCTCGTGCAATTTATTTACTGATATGTTTATTTTTCACAATAGTTTTTCACAATAGTGAAACCATTCCTCGTACAGCGCAGAGATAAGACCGGGATGTTTTCGTACGCATTTAAGTACTAAGTTTTCCACATAGATGTCGCTAGAAGATCTATATGAAATCCAATCTTTGGTTACAAGTTTAGTTACATAAATAACGCAAAACAGGAGCTGCAGTGGCTGTCAATTTTGCAAGCGACTCACTGAGTGCCTTAAAGGCGCAAACTCGTGTGTTTCCTAGTTTTGGCTACAGCATTTTAGGTCATCTGGCGACGCAAACCCATAAGCTGCAGATCAAACCGCGAGAGCGCCTCGCGGATGGTAGCACTTCTACTCAGGCCTCTGATTGGTTGCTATATGACGTCATGGTGTTGTTAGGATAAGCTCCTGTGCATGCGCGATGCGCCTCCGTCTGTATGCGTTTCGCGGCTTCTCTGTGCAGCTGCTCTTGCTGACAAAATAGCCCCGTTAGGGTGAGAGCTTCGGCTTTGAGTGTGGCGACAGCGTCTTTAATTTAGGTAGCCGTTGCTTCGGAACTGAGATTTCTCCGATTTTTCGAGCAAGCTATTGAAACCGTCAGCGCAGGGAGGCTACCGGCGTGGTCTACGTCCAGAGGTGGGTGCGTTACGGCAATTTTCGCGCTTCTGCATGCTCCCAGGCATGCGCGCAGTTGGCAGTGGCTCGTACCATCTTGAATGACGTGTTGAGGAACCGATAAAAGGTAGTTTATTTGCTCCTTTTTGTAATTATTGTTTTGTGTGATTGCGGGCCAGCAGTAACGTTTAGTGCCTGCACATGCACGAAAAATGCCCGTGAGCGGCTTAAGGCTGGGACTCTGTAAAGCCCTCTGCGCGCTGGGTTAGGTTTAACACCGGTTCATGTGTTTGTCCTCCTTCAGCAATAGTCTGGCAATAAGCGCGTCTGTTTCCGACATTCGCGTCTCTTTACACCGTGCAGTACGTGTGTTCCTGTTGCTCTCTGGCAGCTCGGAGGCGCAGAATCAGTTGGCGGTCATCCCGTTGGGCTGCCACCATTTCCGGACACCCCCTACCGAGCTACTTCGCTGCAAGGCATGCACGTGTTCTTATGACGGCTGCTCCCCGAAAAGCCATCCTCCATCAAGGTTTGTTGTGCTTGCCTGCAGGTTGTTTGATTTGCGATTGTGACTTCGCACAGTGAAATGTCGTAGGCGGTGCTTCTGACTTCTTCTTTCTTGCCACTGATTCGGGACAACTGGTTGCGTTAACGTCACCCTCGCTGCGTTGGTATTGGAGACCGTGCGTCGGTTTAAGTAGATAGTCAGTGTTTCTCGGTCGTTTTTTTTTTTTCCTCTTTAATACACGCACAGGTGCGAACAGGTATAAAAGGAGTGCGCCATGTCCTTATCATATATTTACGCATTGCCAAATGGAAATTAGGCGGCGCGGCATATTCACGACACTGGTATCGTTCCTCGTACACACGCATTGTTTTTCAGTAGAGTAGTTAGATTTTGGGCTAGTTTGAATTGTAGATTTAAGTTCACAGTTTTTCGTAGCGCTGTGTTTCGACGTCCTCTTCGTCCCTCTTCTTCTTTTCCTTGGCTGTGTGCCGTTGCGCTGGATAACTGTGAACTTAAATACATATTGTTCAAGCCGCCGCGGTGGCTGAGTGGTATGGCGCTCGGCTGCCGGCCCGAAAGACGCGGGTTCGATCCCGGCCGCGGCGGTCGAATTTCGATGGATTCGAAATTCTAGAGACCCGTGTACTGTGCGATGTCAGTGCACGTAAAAGAACCCCAGGTGGTCGAAATTTCCGGAGCCCTTCAATACGGCATCTGTCATAGCCTGAGTCGCTTTGGGACGTTAAATCCCCCATAAGCCATAAACATATTGTTCATGATTTCTGCTATAACAGGCGTGATTTTACTCGGAGCAGAATAGCGTTCTTCGTTTACTTAAGGCCGCACTTGTAAGTACTATCGGCGTCAAATGAAATGCGAACAGCGGAGCGCGTAGCAAACGGTCCAGCTTAGGCCATCTGCCTGTCGCTATCAGTTACAGGCGCGCTCTTCCGGTTTGCGACAGTTTCCTTTCGTTTTATTTGCCTGTCGCTTCCTCGCTTTGCCGCTGGAGCGCCACATGCATGCTTTTCACCGATCACAACTTGCACAGCGTGGATTCGCTGGCTGGCGGCACTGAGTGAAGCGAGCTGTCCTATCTCCCTGGTTTTCCGCGCTTTGATTTTTATTTCATCGCTGCCATGTTAACAGTGTCCGGTTCCAATGTGAAAGGGGAAAAGATCGATCAGTAATGGTCGGTGTTCATCGTAGTCGTTGCCGAATCGCTTATTTCTGATACTGGGCGTAACTTTAAAGCCACCAGAAAACCTCAAATACGCTGGGATCCAACACTCACGCGTCATTTGAAACCGAAAATGCCAAACGTACGACCCGAACAGAGAGCCCGAATTGTTGCTCTCTACAGTAATGGTATGCCGCAACTCAAGGTTGCAAAGGAAACAGGTCGTCCGCTGTCTACGATTAATAGAATTAGCCAGGGAGTCAATTTGCCAGAGTTTGCCAGAATTTTCAAGGCATTATGAACGTGGCTCTCAGGCGGCAAAGAGAGAAAAAGAACTCAAAAGAGAACAGAAGCAAAAGTATCGAAAACCGGATGCGTGCGCCTATTGCTGATAACGACAGGCAGATGGCATAACATGGACCGTTCGCCACGCTTTCCACTGTTCGCATTTCATTTGACGCCGATGGTACATATTTACTCCTCTGCGGACCTCAATTTCTGCCAGACTGTATGATGAAAAGGCCAAGATAAAAAAAAAACTAGGACAAGTAGTGTTGCGACCGGCGGCAAGTTTTTCAAATGTTCTCTTGGTTGGGTGGGGGAGTGCTTTCATAATGAAATTCATTGCGGGAAATTAAAAACTGCACAGAAATAATTTGTCACCATGTATACTTGTGAAAGGAATACAGGATTGGATTTGGAATTTTTACCGATGTTTGTTTGCTTGCAGACACTGGTAGTATGCGATGTTGGGTAGGTAAACTTCATTTGGCACAATAGCTTACCTTCATTTTAATCATTGACAGAGTGATAGCACTAGAAAAGTTCAGTCATCTATGCCATGTCAGTTTTGCAAGCAGCATCACAACATATATTTCAGATATTCCAAGGGTTATAGAGTATACAAATACAAAAGTGCGGCATTCAAGCCAGTCATGTTCCAGAACAGTGAAGCTTGGGGTAGTAGTACGCGTTTCATTGGGATGGGACTCGGCCATGGTACACGAGCATATGCTAGAAGCAGAATTTCGGTGTACTTGAGTGTAGGTCTGTCTGCATTGTGATAGAATCAATTTTGAATGCACCAGTGACCACATCTACCAATGCCTTGAGTTTGACCTCGCTCATTGCTGGGCAGTTGTGGTTTGACACTACTGGGCTAACTTCTGTTTTGAAACTGGTTTTACTTGTGAGCCATTCGAACCCTCGTGGGAATTTATCAGGGTTGCCCACATGTTCAGTCTGCTTCTAATGATCTTAGGCTAATGATGTGGTGAGTCAGGTCTTCTTTGGTTGATAGTAGTGGAAGCAAACTAGTGCCTTTTTTCAAAATTTTCAGCACATCAGTTTATCTATGAACTGTACACTTAAATCAAATGAAACATGAAACATCTAGTGCAGGAACCACATCACAAAAAGGACCTCCCTAAAGACATAAATTATACTAGTGCCGGTGCACTTTTTATTGTATTACACTTTAGTCTTTATAGCATCAGGAATAGCAGAACTTGATTTAATGCAACGCTTTGGTTCTTGGAGAGAAGTTGCAACAGTCAATTTGTTTAGAGATCAATGCTACAGATACTGTAAACAATTTAATCTTCACGACAGCCCAAAATTACATATACCCGGAGCCGCCCACTGGAATATAGTGTTTCACACATTTATGAGAAGTTTGAGTTGAAAAAATGGGTGTAGGTCTTTCGAGGAGGGCTAATTTGGAAATGGTGTAGGGAAGAAGACATAGAAGAAGATTGAGGGGGGGCAAGTAACATTCAATCTTTTCTTAAGCCTTGTTAGTCAAGTTTTTGTGATGAAAAATGAACCAGAATGTCAGCTGGACGTGCCATGTGTGTGTATAATGTTGTTGGCAGTAAATTTTGTACAAATCCAACATGGGTGGTAACATTTTTTCTGCTTTTCTTAAGACTATATTCTTTGCAAACATACCTCCATCTTTACAGATCGAATGTTATGAGCTTTGTTTTGATGTCTTGCAGTTAAGCTTTCTGCCCATGCTACCATGCTGCTGCTTTATATTGTGTTTCAATTACTATGGTTATGCTCCCAACACTTGTACCCCTTTTTATAGCCTCGTAATTTTTTCTCTAGACTATTTTCTTACTGAGACTCAAATTGGCCTTTAAAGGTGCAGTGTCAGCTAAGTTTAGCGTTTGACACCATGTAATGAGAGTTCCAAACAAGATCCCATCAGATGACTTTGTTTGAAGAGTGGACAAGGTCATGTATGGACACACTGTTCCAGCGATGTTCTTGCATCATGTCCACTTCACCCCAAACAAACTTGCGAGATGCTGCACTGAAACTTGCATGGTTGGTTTGGGATTGCGTGTGAACAGCACATTTGTGGAAGCCGCCGCCTCACAGTGCTTGCATTCATTAACTTCCAATCTACTGCTAGCAAGTTGTTGCATGAAACCACTGCATTTCTTAGAGGCAGGGGAGGGGCATAGCCAGGGAGGGGTGTTTCGGTGTCAGAACGCCCCCCGAAATTTTCTTGGTACTGTATTCCCTCTCCCCCTTCTTTCGGCTTTTCCCCCTCGTGCTATTCACACCGCATCAATTTATTAAAACGTAAAAACGAAACTAAGAAGAGTGTTAGTTTGTTGACAAAAATAGTTCCTGTTCTAATAGGAAGCAGAAGTCATTGCAGAAAACAGTCACTCTTTGCCATCGCACGACATATGGCACTCCTTTTAATTGTAGGCATAATTCACCAAATAAAACATACCTTTTCACATCAGCCTACTCTTTCATCCTTTGCATTGTCCTCAAACGATCATAAACTATCACGAAAATAAAAAGTGAATTTTTTTTCTAAAGCGCCACTGCATATGGGTGCAGGTTCACATGCATGGGGAACAAGTTTTGAGAAATGCCATTCATTTGCAGTTGCTTACTTTGTTGTAGAGCAGAAGATTTTGTGTTGTATGTATTATGTGAAAATATTGTAAATATCTGCAAATTTTCGTACAAGTTATTTTTGTGAGAAAATAAATGTTCTTTACGAATCAAGTCCTCTGAGTCCTGTGTGCACTCGTATTATGCAGATATTACAGCGAACAAAACAACTAACCGTTCTGCTTTATTACAGCAGAAAAATTGCTGAGATATTGTTTGGGCACAGGCTCTTTCTTTTTCATTTTATTTTACCGGCAGCATATAACACTCCCCGAAAAATATTTCTGGCTGCGCCTCAGCTTAGAGGCCTTTGTATTGTCATACTTTCATCTCGTTTGCATCGCTGCAGACGGTGCATTTTAAATTCACTGCTCACATTTTACTAGGTTCTACAGCTCTGCTATAATAATCATGTTTAAGCACAACGCACAGTGTGGTTTGCTGCTGTGATCTGCCGTGCACAGGCAGCAGGTGTCAGTGCACACCTGCCAGTGACTTTAGCTGTTGTGCACAAGGGCATAGACTCTTGATGTAGCTATATGCCTTGCCGCAGAGATAAGGAGGTGGTCAAATTGTGTATGTGGAGGATAGTTACCCCAGTGTGCTAGAGGAACAGTCTTGGAGGTAACACAGCTGAGAAAAGCATAAGAATTTGCTTAAGACAGCTGTAACTCCAATAATTTTTTGCAGGAAATTTTTGAGGGAGTTCGTTTTTTGAACTGTGCTTCATAGCTAGAAGAGTGTAACAAATTTGCAAGAGCCGGTTAAGGTCGAATGAGATGTGGCAATTCTTTACAGTACAGAATGGATGGTGTATAGTTGAGCAAGTGGATGAGCATGCTCAAAATCTAAGGGAGTAATTACTCATTGGTATCCACCCAAGCACAGCCATACAGCTACAAAGGAAAGCTATAAAGCTTTCTTATAAACATTGTGGTTAAAGAAAACGTTGTCCTGGTCCGGGGTTCGAATCTGGGACCACCGCTTCACCGGAGCAGTCACTCTACCGACTGAGCTAACCAGGATGGCCAGCTTATGGTAGGGCGAGAGCGAATTGATCAATAAATCGAAGTGAGAGCAATGTTGGTCAAATGTTTTAGGGGAATCCTTTCCTGTGTAGCCGTATGGCAGTGCTTGGGTGGATGCCAATGAGTAATTACTCCCTTATTTCAAATCTACTCCACCTTGGGGGATTCCCCTAAAACATTTGGCCATGCTCAAAATCTCAACAATAGTGCTAGTTTTGACTGAGTGTGTCATGCAGAGCACCTAGATATGAGCTCCTTCTGAAGGAAAGGTTATTGGCAGCACCAAATCAGAAGCAGCAAGAGGGATTGTTCAAGCATTTTTGGGAAGTAGAAAAGTGACTGTTCGAGGGATATGTATAAATGAACTGCCTGAGTGCTTTGAACATTGCAGATATGGCTTTTTATGACTCTTTGTGAAAGCGTGCACACTTCAAACTAAAATATTTTAAAGGGCTGTAACACGTTTCTTCAACGTTTATTTGGCCGCACATTCCAAAATTGTACTCTATGCCCTACATTATTATGAGATATGGTTTTTTATAATTATATAATTTTTTTTATAATACTCAGAGATGTGTTTTTATGCTGTGTTTGATTTGGCTTATAAGCTGTTAATAGGATATGACGCAGTGTACCTTTGTTGTGTAATTACTGTCTCCAAATCTAGCATGGTGCATTCATTGTACCTACTATAGCCATGCAGCTAAATGGCTGTCAGTGTCTTGAGTCTTATGCTTCAGAATAGCTCATATGCACTTAGGCATGCTTATTGATGTGTTTTGATCCTGAAGGTTCCGTTCAGTGGATTGGAGCTGCGAAATGCTAGTGCTTTAAGAGTTGTCATGGAACCATTGTTGCTTCGATCAAGTCACGCTTCAGTTTTTCTTCTATAGCATATGATGCAAAGTCTGCCATGCTGAAAGTATCACAGAATTCAGCTTCATGTGCAGCAACCTATGTTTTAATGCAGAAAAGTTAACATCATGCCCAAATTGAGGTATCTGATCTTGCATTTCATGGCATGTTAAAATTCAAGATATGCTAAGGAGTCATGGCCTTCCTATTGTGCGTGATGGAAGCTGGTGCTTTCCTCAAGTTTGTAATATGGTAGACATGCTCAGTAATGACATTTTGTTTGAAAATTTTTGAAATGTAGCCAGAACCGCTTTCTATCTTATCGTTTGCTCTGTGCATTGTGCAGAAGCAGTCAAAGCTGTAAGGGGGATGCAAAGTGAAATTTGTTGTGTTTTGGTGCTGAGCAATGAAATTTGCTATATTGGGAAGTCCCCAGAATGCTTAAGTACAAAATTTCATTGAAAATCTTAAGTAGTTTTGACAATTTTTCTATATGCTAGCATTTCATTGCTATACCAAACTTGCAGAAAGCCTGTCATGACAACAAAACGTGGTAGGAGTCTGCAGTCGCTCTTAAGTTTTACTCAAAGGAATGGTTGATGCAGTGATTATCACTAGACATTTTTAGCAGCCTTTTGTTTTCTACACAGAATGTTGTATCCATGCTTGCATAATGCCATGTCAGATTAGTGACAGAAAGCCGCCGCGGTGCCAGAGTGGTTATGGCGCTCGGCTGCTGGCCCGAAAGATGCGGGTTCGATCCCGGCCGCGGCGGTCGAATTTCGATGGAGGCGAAATTCAAGAGGCCCGTGTGCTGTGCGATGTCAGTGCACCTTAAAGAACCCCAGGCAGTCGAAATTCCCGGAGCCCTTCACTACGGCGTCTCTCATAGCCTGAGTCGCTTTGGGACGTTAAACCCCCATAAAAAAAAAGATTAGTGACAGAGTGAAAAACGGAAGTAATTAGGAAATATAGGACCATCACTGCGTAAATAATTTATCAAGGAACACAATGCAACAAACTGCATGGGAATCCATGAAGCCATTGCCATGCTATGCTTTCTGCAAGCAGGGCAGTCAGGGCAAAAAATGCTTTTGAGAAAACTGGCATTTTCAAGGAGATTTCTTCCAAATTTTTGCTACCTGCAGTCACAAATCATTTTTCAAAGGCACTTCTGGGCTGATATCGGGGAAAAGTTTTTGGGATGTAACTAAATAGACCTTATAGGTACCAAATCTGGTGTTCTCTAAGATCCGATTTTTTTTTCTCGAGATTTTCGGGATTTGATCTCCGCATCTACCCGTAAATGACTTCACGGCCGTGTGGCCTCGCGGTCTAGGACAGATTGCACGTTGCGGGTGTACGCTAGCAGGTGGAAGCTACAACGAGAGCCGGTATTTTTCGGGACTTGCACATACGGCGATGTTTTCCGATGTTTTCCTGCTCAACTGTTGCTCCCTGGGCAACCTTGAGAAGTCCCCCCCCCCCCCCCCCTCCCAGTCCCTTTTTCGACTTCCCAATGGGTATCGCACGTCAACCAGTGCCGCTAATTGCATGCCACGCACGCACGACTGACGCGCTGCGCCTGTCAGCCCTTCTTTCTGGCCCGTTCTGCTCTTAAGTGGCATTGCAAGCTCAAGTGTTAATAAGCAGCAGAAACCATGAAATGAACCTGCAGCACGCCAGGCGTGCAGACGGGTCTTAGGCGCTTGCAAGATTATCATTGATAAAATCGTTAAAGGCCTACCAATTCCGTGTGCGTGACGTCCAAACATCGCCCTAGCGATCCACTTTGACGTAGTGGGGGATTTTGATATTCCAACTGCGCGGAAAAGTTACCAAGAAGTCAAGGACGAAGCCCATTGGCAGCAAGACTAGTTAATTCATAAATGCATTGGCAGTTTCTTAGGCGATCTAGCTTTCGTGCTGGGTTCAAGACGCGTCGTTCATCAGGCACTAAAGTGGAGCACCCTTCCTTTTGCAGTCCACAGCTATGCTAAGCTTGACTATTGCTTCCTGCTTCTTTTTCTTTGCTGCCAGGCAAGGCGCATTCTTTGCCGAATGAAAGATAAATTGAATTTCCTCCTTTTGGTCGCCTACATGTCCCTTCTTTGTGCCCTCTCTCCCGTATCGGAAACCCGTCGTGAAGGTAATTCGTGTGCAGTTCGCTCAATGCTGGCCAGAAGGAAACGTCCGCACTGTATTTCGAAGCTGCGTAACGCGGGACATCATCGCGCGTCTGGGCAACGGTAGAACGTATCGAAAGCAACGAGCCAATGGTCGCACGTGGTAAGCGCTTCGATGCTAACTTTGTGCACGGACGTGCTCCTGGGACAGCGATTAGGAGTGCGCGAAATGGAGGAGGCGCCTTTCGTTTCCGCGTCGTTCCCGTGCGACCTGGCTCCAGGCACGCCGCCTAGGTGGGCGCTATTTCTACTCTTGCGTGCTCGTCGGGCCTCTGGGACGTGCCCCACAGCAAAACCGAAGCCCGGAGGCCTTTGTGTGGCTCCCGGCGGAGATCGCTGGGCGGGCACTGCGTTCCGCCTCCCGATGTGCCCCGGCGGCGTCCGCGCTAAGCTCGAGAATAGCGCGCGTGCTTATTGCGAACGGATCTAGTCAGCCGGGGAGGCTTGACGGGGGCCTCGTGTTTTGACCCGCGAGCAACTGCGGTGCCAGTCCAGTGATGACCAGGCGGCGTTCGCAGCTCGAAGACGCGCTCGATGCCCGGAGGAAGGTCCGGCGACCGACTGCAAGGTTCTTCGGCCCCCTATAGCGCTTCGTGTACGCCGCCCTGGTCGGTGTTTACACGCAGCTGCGTCGTGGCGAGCGGTTGGGGTCTCCAGCCGGCTAAATTCGGGCTCCGGGCGCAGCCAACGGAGGCGTAAACTCGCGTTTGAGAACAAGCAGATGGCTGATGGCGAGCGCCAAGAACGCGAAGACTCTTGTGTGCATTGTGCGGGGCAAACAAGAACTGTTTGGCTGGCGGCTAGCTTTAGTCAGGGGTCTGATCTGGAACGAGCGCCGTCTTTATTGTTGGCGTCGTTTTTAACGCCAGGCGATCCGAGCGAAGTTGGGTACCGCGGCGCCTGATGAGAGTGCCCCTTACCGGACAAGCTCTGCGCAGTAACGCCTCGGAATTCGGCGCTGAGGGTAGGGAAGGACCACAGGGCTGAATCGCCGGCCAGATGACGTTTTGACCACCCGTTACGTTCCTTGTTGAAAGCAGCTGTGAGGGAACGTGTCGCCTTGCTTGTTGGACGACTCACAATGATGTGCCCTCCTTACTGGCACCGGGATTAGCTTGTGCCACAATTCCAAGGTTTTTGTCCTGTTTCTTAAGGCGATACATGATCCCTCAGTCCTCCTCTGTGGACGCTAGTAATGTCGTCACGTGGCCGAAACGGCGCCGTAATATATTTCCATAACGTCTCGCATTGCTGTCTAATAAGGTTTGGATTGGCGCGGCGTGCCCCAGTGCTTTGAGGCCGAACCGTGGCGAGCTCCCTCGACCACCTGCCGTCCGTTGAAGGTGCCCCCGCGGGTCTCACGTGCTCGCGATGAGCGGGGGTTGCGTCTCGCATTTCGTGCCTTGCGTTGGTGACGTCACGCACTCTACCGTGGGGCAGCTTTCCAGCTGTGTGCATCACCCGAAGAACGACGCATGCAGAAGAAAAGTCTGACGTTGGCAGACATGAATGAACGCTGTCTGCCAGCCCCAGTTATATTTAGAGCCGGGTCGGACTGTCGTGTCGCTCCGTTTTGCTCGTATTTTCGACTTGGTAGGCGTCCAGGTCTGGCCTAGGTTCGAACGTCTCCGGCGCCCTGTTAGGCGCACGTATCGAAGTACCTTCGCGCGCCTGCTTTGTTAGCGGAATCCATGCAAGGCCGCTGAAGGACTCGCGGGTTGGGGCGGGACGCTGTCTTGGCTGGATTCGGGGAAGCCGTGGAGCCCTAGTCTCGTTAGGGCGCCTCGCAGGAGGGGGGAGAGGCGTCGGACCCCGCGCCGACCGCCTTGTTTGGCCGGCCCTTCCGCGGCTTCCCCCCGCCCCGAGACATTTGTGAAAGCAGGCCCTGCAGTAGCAGTGTACACTGGCATGCGTAGTTGTGGAGCTCGCGGCTGGCTAGCGGCTGTTCCGCCGCCCAAGGTCGTCTGCGCGTCTCCTCTCGTGCCCAAAACAAGAATTGACCTTGAGATAGTATGTTTTTTTTTCTTTCGGCGTTTCCTTTATCCGATTACCCCCTGTTACCAACGGACAAAAGGAGCAGCGCAAGTTTTATTTTGGTAGGTTTCGTGCATAACCCGAGATTACTGGTTGCCATTTACTTGGCCATTTTCTTGTATTGTTACTGCCCCTTGCTAGACTCCCCGCCGTTGGCTGTTCGTCGTCTGAGCCGCAAGAACTGAACCGATGCAAGGAGGGAGAGCCGTGCTCATTGTCTCTGCCCCTGACCAAATGGGACCGCTTCGTCTCTGCTGTGTCGTCTTCGAGAAAGACTGCGTATTCTCCGCTCTAGGCAAGAGCGCTATCCCATTTTTGGGTGTTCACTTCTGCGCCGTTATCGGCGTCATTTGACTGCCGCCAAGCTGCACGGCCTATGTCGGCCGGGGAGGACACGGCGCCTCGGTGGCTGCCGCCTTTTCTTCGAGGAAAAGCGATTGGGAGGCGCTGCCCCAAGGCGCCGTCTTGCTGCAGCGCCGTGCGGTAGATAGCGCGGTGTATTTTGCTCTCCTCTCTCTCATATTCCCTCGCTGCCCTGCCCTGCGCTGTGCCTAGCACTGCTTCATTTGTGCGTGTTTCCCCAGCGGTTGAACCGGCTTCGCGACAACTGGGTCGGCGGGAACCAGCGCTGACTGGCTCGCACCTGTGCGCCGCCGGCTTGATTGCTCGGCCCCCGCGATTGAAGACGCGTTTCCTTGAAGAGGCAACGCCGCGACGGACGTCCTTTCGCCACCTCGCGGCAGTCGCCTGCAGCCGGGTCCGGCTCGCCTGCGGTCCAACGCGCACCTGTCCCTGAATCGAACCCAGGACCTAGCCTTTCGAGAAACTACCGGAACTCTTGACTGGGCTTGCTACGCGTGCCGGCGTCGTCGCGTCTGGACGCCCGCTGCACGAAGCGGTGCAATCCCGCGCTCGATTCGAGGTCGCAGCGGAAGCTCAGCTGAGCGATCGCGTGGGGCGACTGTTTTTGCCGAGCCACTTGCTTAACGGCAGTGCTGCTTTCTGCCGCACCGCGTCGGTCTGTTGAACGCAGCTCGGAGCTTGCTTGTGCAATAACCTTGCATCCGAGCCCTGCTGAGAAGCCTCATCCCGGAACCGTTGTGTCTCCGGGGTTCTACGTAACCCCGATTGCTCAGGCGTGTAATGTGCTGCACTGTCAGTGAAGCTCCAACAGGTCCGTTTCCGTGCCTTCTACTGACACTCTTGTTGTTTTTTTTCAATCTCCTGCTGGACGGGTCCCACGACCCTGAATGGTACGCCGTTCTATAGCGGTGCGTAATCGAGACAAATGGCTCGCGTTCCGGCATTTCGCCTTGGGCGTAATTGTAGCCCGCGCGATATAACTTCCCGGCTGGCATGGTCATTTCGGTCGTGTTGCGTGCTGGGCGATGTTGGCGTCTGTTATCAGGTCACCCTCCGTTTGGTTAAGAGACCTGCCAGCTAGGCTATTGCTGGAGGGCCTTTCTTTCAGGTGATCACATCCGTGATCGTCTTGAATTTTGGTTGGGCGCACGCACGCACAAAGCTGGAGAGATAAGCACGCGAATAAACGGCAGGGGTATTATACCCTTGCCCCACGGCAAATTTATGTCATTCCAACCGAATGTCATTCGATGCATCGAATGTCATTCGGTTTCCTTCGGTGCTATACGGTAAAAAAAATGTCATTCGAAAATGATGCCAGTGACGATCAGTGAAAAAAAAGTACAATTGAAAGACATCAGCGCACATAAAAGATTTGATTTTGTTATGTAGTGTTTCAAAAGTGGGTGAGAACATTTCTGTACAATAATATAAGCTTAAAATTATATTCCCGGCAATTCTACAGCACTTTAGCCATAAAAAGCCAGGCCAAGTACAAAGTCAACCACAAATTTGATAAACGTAAACAAACAGAATGGCTGACGCGGCGGCGCGCGGAGCGTGGAAATGACTTCTATAAGGTGAAGTGCTCAGTTACATCGTTAAGTACTTGCGAGATAAACGAACATGGAACCCCAATGAGCAAAAAACACGCAACCCAAAATGATCGACGGTCGCGGCAAAGGCCCTGCTTCACGGTCGGCCGCTACCGTTGGCTGCTGCTGGGACCGAGAGTAACAGCTATCCACGACAGCTTCGAGTGTCAAGAGGTTCGCACCAAAATGAATATTTCTTTATTAGAACTAAATAAATACAATTTCTAACTTTGGCAATGCGCATGCTTTTTTTTTTGCGTCGCTTGTTTCTGCTGTGTATCTGGTGTCCAGAGTACACATTCGGTTCGACATCGAATGCGAATGAGTTCCCCAAACTCATTCAATGACGAATGTCATTCCAACCTCATGACATTAAATATTCCCGTGTAGCAGCCGATTAATGGCATTAGGTGGTAATGTCATTTGATGGGAATGACATTAAATTTGCCGTGTGGCAGGGGTATTGACTTATTATTCGGCTAACAAGAAACTTTTTATATTTTTCTTTATATACACTCCATCTGGCCACTAGTTTCTGACGAACGCATTTTCTTCTTTTATTAACGTGGCCCGTTCTTCGTGATAACCGTGTGGTTAAAGAAATCTCTTGTGCGTTGGGAGATGGTATACTGATGGTGAGGGGCCGCAAATTTAGGCTAAGACAGTTGCGCTCCTTGAAGGCTGCTCCGTGACATCGTTGGATGGCGCCGTGACATGAGCATTTACCGTTTGTAACATGAACTGGCCCTTTCTTTGTTCAAACGGTGTTTCTAAAACTGTACTGTGCGCAATCTTTCTTTTTACTGAAAACACGAGCACATAGTGCTGCGATACGCAAATGCACCGGTTAGATGCACCCAGTTGCGAAACGGAAATTACGAAAACCACGTAGGGGCGGCGTGCTCCGGTAACCGTTATGCAGCCTACCGAACCTGTGTCTCGGGAACTGTTGCCGTCGTCAGGTCGGCAAAAGGACGCGCCAGTGCTGTTCGCACCCAGAGGCGGTGGCCCGAGGATCAGTAGTATTATACTGTAACCGGCGTTCGCCGCCTCTGATTGTCGTCTCGCTGGCCAATACGTGCGCGAGGCAAAGGCCCCTTAATCGTCTAGCCGCCGCTTGACGTGTGCTTAGAAAATTTGCGTGCTCTTGTTGCGAGTGTTTGTGCGTGCCATTGAGTGTGCATTTCTCGCAGTACGCGGGGCCATATTGCCTATTCATATTGAGCCACTTGCCCCTTGCAACCCGCATTTTCTGCAAACGTTTGTGCTGTGCTACGAGCGCCAACGCCGAACCACTGACACCAGTTTAAAGCTTTATTGTCTGGCCATTGCTCAGCGGGAGGGCTGGTCATGGTAACTTCTAAGGGCCCAGCAGAACTGGCGCGTCATTAGCGTCACGATGTCCTCGGTCGGATCGTTAAGTATACGTTTTCGCAAGAGGCAACTGTGGGGTTACGAAATTATTTTTAGCCTGTACATGCGGCCCAAAGAAGTCAGTGTGTTTGAGTGCCCCACCACCCCCACCCCTCTTTTTAGTGGGTGCGAAGCATGGCTTCCGCGCGCACGTGGCGCGCTCTTTCGGCGTCCTCGCGTAGCAGTGTGAAAATTGCCGTCGCTTTCATCACACCTGCGTGCGTCACGTGCTCGCCGAGGAGAAACTTCCTCGAAGCGCTGGCCAGAATCCAGTCATTGTGTTCGGTGACGTCGTCAGGCGCGTGCAATGCCGGAAGCGCTTACACCGCGATCCCGCCCGTGCACAGTCCGACTGATGTGCCGACGTCGTCCGTTCGGCTGCGGGGACTGTTGTCCGCTCAGCCTGCGACGAGGGAGCTGTCCTGCCGGCTCTGCTAGCGAGCGCCGCTTTCGTCTTCTCGGTCGCACGCGCGGCAAGTGAACAGCAGTCTTCTCTAATGTTGAATTCCAATGGCAGATCCGGATAATGTTTTTCTGCTCTGTTGGGAGCAATCGTACTCCAATGGCAAAATGGGAGTGCGAGTTGTCTGTTCCAATGGCAGATCGGGATCAGACGTCGATCCCGGATCGCTCCGTGGAGCAGCGATATTTGCTCCGCCGAAATCGGCAGATTTCACCGGAACCCCGCGCGACGTTTTACTTTCCCGCGTCCGCTTCCGGTCATGACCGGCTGCATCCGTTCTGTCGCATACGCGAACTTCCTGTCGTCGCTACGCGGTGATCCGGGCAACGTACAAGCAGTATTTGGCGCGTTTCATCACTGGAATTTTGTGGTGCGGGCATCATCACACAAAGCGAAAGCTTCGTGCGCCTTTTGTCTGCCGTGAACGCGAGAGACAGAGTGGCGGCAAGGACGAATCGCTGGTGAAGCGAGAGGCCGCGCTTCGAAGGGCGCCGCCATGTTGCCTGAACTTGGAGCTATTCTTGCGCTGAAGTGCCCCCGCGGGAGCGCATGCATTCCATCGGCAAAATGGGAGGGAGTGATCTCCGCCTGAACTACGCGCTCCGTTTGTGATCCGGCGGAGCGCTCTCGATCTGCCATTGCAATTCAACATAAGGCTGCGTTGGAATTGAGCGTCTAGCGTTTTTGAGTGCACTTGGGTAGGTACGCTACGCAGTCTTCTCGGAGTGGCGGTGTTTGTGGGCCTCGCGTGTGTTTTGCCGACATATGGGGTTCGGCTTCGGAGCGCGAAGTCGGGGGTTCGATGCCGGCTGCGGAGAGGGCGTTTAGACGGAGGCGACATGGAAAAACAACCTCTATCGGGTCCACCGACTGTATGCCACAGGGACTGCACGCTAAGGAACACCAGCTGGTCGAAATCAATCCATGTGGCCTGCCTTTGGCCTGCTTTGGCACGTAAAATTTAATGGCACAATTTCTCAGCCTGCGTCACTTATTAAACACGCGTTGGGCTTCAGTAAATGTTTGCCAAGCCAACTTGCAAAATCTCACGCTCTGGACGCTTTATTTACCCAAGCGTCTTCAGCTTCAGTTTACATTGCATGCGCGATCACCCTTCGGGTGATTAGAATTCCAACTTTAAATACGGGGTTTAAAGCTACGCAGTAAAAGTTTCCAAATAGAAGGCAGGCAATTATCCGTCTGTGAATGGCTTGTTCACTGCTTTTCGCTGAACGCGTAGATTGTGTAGGAAAGCACAAGCTTGCATGGCACACACCACTGGGACATAACCGGCGAGCACTTAAACGCTTTCAACGTGCAGGACATCGTGTGTCTAATAGAGAGCTGTATATGATTGGCAACGGGAGGCGAGAGGTTTGAGGTGGCCGCACGTGTAGACATTGTCTTGGCAGTTTATGGTGCTGCTGGGATCTCCTTCGTAGGGCAATGTTCCCCAAAGGTTGGCCGATGCATCCTGGTCGTCCCGCTTCGGTCACTTCTTGTACCGTAGGCTGTTTCCTGTGTAGAGGGAGCAGTGGTGCAGCACATCCGACGGGCCCTCACAGGGCTGCGAGTCTGCGGTGTCCGCAAGAGTTGGCCCGATGTGCCAGCGGGCGATGATTTGTCATGCAGGAGCCAGAACTGTCGCTCGGTGCGCGGACTCCCCGGATGCTGGGTGTCGCGAAGGGAGCTCAATCTCTAGCGGAGCGGCGGCACGGCGCCAGGAGTCGTCGGGCGCGAGCCCCCAAAAGGTTCCGCCAGCGTTCCACTTTTTGCGCTGGCAGAGGCGCACGGCGCGTCCGCGTGGTCGCGAGGCCATTTCGGCGCGCACGCTGCTCGCGGGCATCCCCGTCGAGCGGGCTGCCCCTCTCGGAATGCGTCGCGGCTGACGACCGCACGGCCAAGGCCACCGGCGGAGGCCTGGCTAGGAGGAGAAATTTGATTGCCGCCCAGAAGCGAGCGTCTGCGTTTCCGCCTGCCAACGTGCCTCGAGCGCTCTGGGTCATCCCATGGTGGCGCAGATTGAATGCGAAGGAGCGGAGTGTCCGTTTGCGTATAGTGTCCCACAGTTGTGCCAGCTGTTGTGCGCAAGCTGAACTTTCGCCTTTTAGTTTAGTTGAACGTTTCAGTGCGATTAGCATTTGCAGGAGTCGGTATACCTCGGTCTCGTGAAGGTCGCTGATAGGTCGTTGACTCCTTCGTGTCGGAAAGCGAGCTTGTTCATTTCCCGAAGGTTTCTAGACAGTCAGGGACTCCGGAACTTTTTTCTAGTGGGGGGGTCAAGACTTTGAGCTTATTTTGTTATTTATTTATTTAATGCTCATTTACATAATAAATATCATTTCTTATTATTTAAAAAAATTTTCAAACTTCGAAGGTTGATCTAAACTGTCACGTTGGGGTGACGACACTCTAAGGAGTCAGCAAGACAACGAAAAGGCTTCCAAAAGAAACTGCTTAAGGGGCTCACGTGTGCCCACTAAGAACTGAATGGCCCGGTGGCGGCGTTAGCCGCAAGTGCGTTCAGCGGTGAATGCCCGCAGTTCTTGGCCGCGCTCAATTTAAAGCTGGCAAGGAACCTTCTAGATAAAAAACCAAAAGCAAGTACAACAATCTGGAAACGTGGAGGCATTTGCATGTGGCCGCGATCAGTGGAGATAAGTCTGGTTGCATCTAGCATTACAAAATAAAATAAAGCCGTGTGCCGGCGGATTTGAGTGCAAACGAACAAACGGCGCAAAGATGCACGGCAATATAAATGGCAAGCGTTATGTACGAGGGGTGATCAGTTGCATTAAAAAAGTTTGTGCATGGTTTGGTTAAGTTCTGCTAATCATGATCATGCACAAGGGTCGGACAGTCGACTTCTGTTGGGACATGACTTGTTTTAGGTTACTCATACACGAAATGCTTTACAACTGGCTACGAAGCCAAGCAAGCTCAGCCTCAGTGTACTTTGCGTTAAGAGAGTCCTAGAATTGAAGTGTTTCAATTGTCAGAAATCTGATCCAAGTCCAAGCAATTGGAGACCGGGGAGGGGGGGGGGGTGCGACCGCCCCCCTTGCCCTCCCCTGTTCCGGGGTCCCTGTAGACAGTGCTTTCTGCTGCCGGCAAAATAACGTTGTTTTCTTTTATGAAACCGAGAATTTCGAACTACAGATGTAGCCGTTCTTCTCGGAGCAGTCGAACGCGTCGAGACGTTCGCTGTTCAACCCGACAATTTTTATCAGCCTTGTAACACTAACATTTTCTAGCCGAGAAGATTTTTAGCGTTCCGGAAGCAGAACGTGCGCTGCGCTTAGTGACATTTTTCAATTAACGGACACGCATTTCAATTTCGGCCATTGAGGTGAAAATATTGTGACCTGGCTGTTGAAAATCCGCCCTGTCGTTTTCGGAAATGGGTCTGCGGTAGCGGAAACGAGATAAAAAGCCTGTAATTGATCCTCAGACTTTTCCTCTTGGATACTCTCGCTGTTAACGGGATAGCGTTAAAGGCTGCGTTGCTCAGAAAATCCGGCGTTGTGAGCGAACAATCAGGAGCATGACTCTGGCAGGTGGTGCCCGGAGAGCAACCTAGGAAGCAGGTGGGCCACCTAGGTCACGTGATCTTGCGGCGTCATCACAACCTGCCCACCTGGCCGGGAGGGGTATGAGGACTCCCAGGGATCAATGAATGTAAGGTAGAGAAGGACCTTCTGTATATATATATATATATATATATATATATATATATATATATATATATATATATATATATATATATATATATATATATATATGGGAATTAACCCATTACCTTACTGCGGAGCTTAAATGTCCCCTGAAATTTCGGCGCTATTCCCGCCGCTTTCGTGCTCCGCTTGCCGAAGGTACGGGCGATTATGGAGTCTCGCCTAAGCAGACGTGTTTTTTTTTTTTTGTACAGAGCCTATGGCTTCACACGAGGGCCTCGTGCTTAGTGCCGGAGGTCCGACGGTCTTAGCTGTACAGACTTCCGCACGTTGCTTTGTTTCCCCGGAAGTGAAGTATCCTAGAGTTCCGACGTTAATATGCCTGCCGTCATAATGCCTCCTACCGGAGCAGCGCCTCCGTGGTCACAAATTTATGGAAGAAAACTGTGCTTATTACTGAAATGTGCCGAATATCACACTGTTTGGCAACGGGGTCTTCACTATACGGTGATCAAGTTTTTGCTACTGTTGAAAACTTCCGTCCACGGCCCCTCAAGAAATGAGGGGCCGTCTCCGACAGTTTGTGTTTGTCGCCTTATAAGGCATCGGGTGCAACTCCATACGATATGGCAGGCGACCTACGTTAACCCTATATGCTTATAGCCCGCACACATCGTATAAACACGAGTCCGGCTGTAAATGCCGCAGACGCCGTGGCGTCACCGCGCGCTGTTATGTTGCAGAGGCAGTGATACTTGGGCAGTCCTAAATATATTTCGAGTACGTTGACCGAATGGCAAGGCATGGTAGTCACGTGCTCGCCTGAATCGTCTTAAGGAAGCAGTCGACACATCATTTCCCTTCGGGGCGCTGGCAGCCCTTCGCTTGCTCGCCACGTTCGCAAAGGCGGAGCGATTAGCGCCTCACCGCGGGAAGAGCACCAAGGGGACATAATAGGCCCCAGAGTTTCGAAGCGCGTGGTGCGGAAAAATTTGGCACGCGTAATTACCTAACAGACGAAGCATTCTCGCCACCAGGAGTTGAGGCAGTACAAGCGTGCTTATTCCGTGGCATGATGCAACGCAAATCAAAAATTAGAGAACGCTTAAGCTTCACCCTCTCTCTCTCTCTAGATGAGCGCTTTGTCGCCAGCCAAACCCTCCTGCGAAAGGAGTATTAAAATATCTTTGTAGTTGCTTACGCCGCCATCCAGTTAATGATCTGCGTGTGATTTAGGCGCGCTTTCTTTATTCTTGCTCCGGAAGGGTAAAGCAAACAAGTGCGTTGCCCTTGTTTGTCTTCGCCTGCGATCAGTCGCTTTAATGGGTTTAACCCATCGAAACGTAGACAGGGTGGTGCAGCGGCAAACGCGTGTCGAGTCCCTTCCACTGCAGTATTTTCAAGCAGATGCGTCCTTGCTCGCAAGGTTCGCCCCGCATTGTGCCACACTGGAATTGCGGCTTAGCTATATAGCGACGCCATACCCGGCAGCGAAACTCGATAGCCGAGTGTGCACTCCTTGTGCGCGGACAGTGTGCGCAGTGAACGGCGTGCGCTGGCCAACACGACAGTGTTCGATATCGCTATCGATCCCTTGTCCTTGCTGGCTGTATACTACCTTCCCCTTATTTTCCTCCTCCCTGTCCCTTTCATTCCGCTGGCTGCAGTTCAGGTGCTCCTATATAGTCGGATACAACTGGAGCTTGCAGTGAAGCTCCGCCCACATTCAGGACCACCGGCCAGGATCTCTCCGGGACAAAAAAGTAGTCCGTTGTTCAAACTTTTATTGTTACATAAGGAAGAAGCTAATCGCAAGAAAATCATTATTGGCCAGGTGTATGGGCCAGGTGCTTTGGCTACTTCACATATCCATCCTCCGCCCGCCTCTGTTCTGCGAGAGAAAAAAATATGAGTCTGAATTCCTCAGGTTTTTTGTAGCCGTTAAGCATGACACGTGTCGACGTCCGACCTGTCAGTTTGCACGCTTAAAGGGGCTCTGAAACGCCTTCCGAGGAGAGCACATTAACTCTCTTAATCACTTCACTTTGTTGTCATGAAGACCGGAGTCAAATAATACTCTTCTACACGCAGCAGACGACCCACAATCACGCGTCAAAGTTGGCGAGCCCTTCCCGGCGACATTTTCATGCTCGCACCCTCCTCCGTCCCCCGCATCTGCGTAGACAAGGTGAGAGGTGGCCATTGGTTAGATTCTTTCAGACGTCGGGCAGCTACCGTGGCCGCGGCCAATAAGCCGCTGAGCTCTGGCGGGTCGGGAAGCTCCGCTCCCAGAGGGGGGTCGGCGAAGGAGCGCCTGCCTTTCAGCGTGCAAAAAGTGACGAGAGGAGAGGGAAAGGCGCGAAGACGCTGAAATTCAAATTTGAACTACAGATAACTCAGCTTCTACAAAGCGCATTTAAAAAATCCTTGCTGGACACTATTCGTGAAGCGGCGTGCATCAATATCCCAGGCATGCCGCAACTTTATTAGAGCCCCCTTCACAGCCCCTTTAAAGATATCCTGCGAAGGAGGGTAATTTTCACTGCGGATGACTGCTGGCATTGGTGACATGCGTTCTCTGTTCGCACACTTTAAGGGCATTCAAGGGAAATTAACGGTGCCTTGCGCCGAAGTGAAATGAAGGTATGTACGGCAGTTCGTACAGGTTTATGAGACACACTCTGCGACAACCACATCGATTCAATGTATACGCTTACAAAAAGAGCGCTGAGAGAAGTTTTGGCCCGCTAAATGCTCGAAAGGTAAACTAAAGACCGCAGCCCGCGAGTGATGTGAGAACTGGCTTTAATTTTTTTTGGTATTTCTACCTTTACTATACTGCCCCAAGCCCGCCTTTAACTAAGTGTGCGTATTTCCGTCACCTGCAGCAAACAATCTCCGGTTTGTGTAAAAATACTGCCCCGTTTTATGCAGCCTTTGTTTTGTGGCTGATCTCTGGAACAGTGAATGCCTTCGAGCCAGTTTACACAAAGGGCTCGATCGTTGCACCAATGTTTTGCACATGGATGGTACACGTGGCAGAGAGAAGGGAGAGCTGCTCGCACTTGGGCGGTGCTTCTGAGCTCGAGCGGTTTTAACAACACAAAATTTTAAGCAAGTAGTTGAAAGAGGAAGGCGAACTCAAGGTTTCTCATCTATCGGGCGTCAAATGTCATAGGATTAAGAAATCTGCTTTATGGAATCGTGTGATTAATTTTGTAGACGCTGTTTCTTATCTCTCATTTCAATCCATTTCGTGATTGGTTCCATTTTCACACTGCCTAGCGCAGCTCTTAGTAGACAAACGTGTGGTGAACCTGTCGTTCTGGCTGAAAAAAACAAAAAAAACTTATGCAGTTTTGAACCAAAAGTGGGGCTTAACCATATCTAGAACCGCTTCAGTACGGTACCTCTGAATCACTCCGGTTCGGCTTCCAGTAAAAAAATACAGGTTCAGTTCCGGTTTCGGGTTCTAGTTCGGTTCCGATTCGACACCCTGGCTCTAGCGGCGTTCACGTAATACCGTGCGTGGGCGAAACATATTCACGACGAATAGAATGAACGATGGTGTAGTTCCGTTCATCGGCCGATGTGCAGGACTTCCGGGCCGCGATGGCCCGGAACCAGGTAATGAACTTCGTAGCCTACCAGTCCCTTCAGCTTTTAGTTTTCTGGCCTTAAGGCTGATTACAATACGGCCGTCGAGTTTGCTTCACAGCCCCCCTAAAGAGGAATCTGAACTCGTCTTTTTACCGCGGAAACTCTATCTACACGTTCCGGGCATTCTTAGAAACTTCTAATTATGGTCCTGTGTGGCAGATTGCCCTAATTAAATCGGATTAAACGTTTCGGCTCCCGCCTTTTCTTTTTTTTTTTTTTGAACTCAGCGCGGTAGGTGGGCGGAGTCAACCAACGCCTCAGCCAGTCCCTGGCGGCTTGCCGCGCTGCCATCGGCGGAGTGATACGTAAATCAGAGTCCACGTGTATTTTTATTTCCGTGGGCCTAATTTGCGGCTATATTGTCTGTTACTGAAACTGTTCATTCACGGAAACCTAACAACAAAATAAAAACGAAAGCGAATTCCGCCACTGGACTGGCTGAAAGGCACTCCACGCGTTGGTTGACTCCGCGTACCTACCGCGTTGAGTTGAAAAAAAAAAGGCGGGAGCCGGGACGTTTAATTCGATTTAATTAGGGCAATCGGCCGCACAGGACAATAATTCGAAGTTTCTAAGAATGCCCAGAACGTGTAGATAGAGTTCCCGCTGTAAAAAGACGAGTTCAGATTCCTCTTTAGTGCACCTTTAATACACGGTCCACTCAACGGCCACAAGACGCGCGCAGCCCCCACCTAGCTGCCTCCTGGAAGTCCGTTAATAAAACGGAGGCAGCCTTATGCCTTTCCATTACCCCCCCCCCCCCCCCATTCCACCGTGGCGCCCCCGGTGCACTCTAATATGTAATAAACGTGGCTTCATTCATTCATTTTAATGCGATAGCATTAAGAGGGTCATGAAGGCGAACTGTCCCGCGGCATCGGCGTCTGTGAAGCCTCCACCTGGTAGGTGGTCTTTAGGGGGGTTTGCCTTTCTCCACCTGCCCCCCTCTCCCATTGTCCTTCTCCAGGCGAAGAATGACTCGGCATAAACGATAATGACTGAGAAGAAAATGACTCCGACAGCAGCAGGCCTACGTGAAAATATACGGCCTCCAGAAGAACTGTCTGCAAAAATTAGGCTTGCGGGAGGTGTTTGGAACAGCCACCTGCCAGTGCAGTGGCTCTTCGCTTTCAAGCCCTGCGCCGGTAGTGGTACGACTTGCCGCGATCTAACAATGTGGCACATTTTGCGTAGTTGCCTAGTCTGAATTGGAATAGAATCAGAATTGGAGTACCTTGGGGAGGAAAGGCAGTGGACTCATATCGGTTGGTTTTGTGGGGTGCAACCTTCCAAAGCGACTCAGGCTATGGTGGACGCCGTATTGGTGGGCTCCGAATAATTTCGACCTCCTAGGGTTCTTTAGCGTGCGCTGACATTGCACAGAACACGGGCCGCAGCCGGGATTGATCCCGCGTCTTTCGTCTCGGCAGCTGAGCACCGTAACCACTGAGCCACCGCGGCGGCCCGAATCGGCTCAGAACTGGAATAGATTCGCGAGTCAAAAAGTGCCATCGCATTTCCACCACGTTAATTCAGTTGATTAATGGGGAGCATTGATGGGTTAATGGCAGTGTATGCGCAGTTGGTCATTTTCTCCTTTACATTCATAGATCGCTGGGAGTGTTCTCACCACTCCTGGCGCAGTAGTGCAGCAGTTAAGCGATGCCACTGCCCTGCGATGGCCGATGGCAGGTGCTGCCACTGATGGGGCTTGTGAGCCCCAGGTAGTTCTTCCCGAACAACCTCTCGCGACCAACCATTGATTGAACTGCCACTTGCTATGGTGGGCAGTTTGCTCACAGTCCTGTGGGCAGGTTGTGATCACGCCACAAGGTCACGTGAACGGCCCATTTTTCGATCATGGCGGGTTGCGCGAGGCCAAACAATCTTTTGCCTTAGGTTGCCCACAGGGTGGCTACCCTGGGTGCGTAGCGTAGCCGCCTGGGCCACCCTACCCCGGTCGATTTTTCGCTCACAACGCAGACGACTACGACGCCGCCGGGTTAAAGTCAGAATTGTGATAGATTGGGCAGTCAAAGACAATGAAATCAGTAGTGGAATTGAATAAGAACTTCAATATATTGGCTAGGGAAAGAAGCATTCTATCGCATTTCCTCCGTATTAATCCACTTGATCGCCCATAAATTTTACCCGCTTATTTTTTGTTTAATTGCACGCCACTCCTCATTTGTATAGCATAGCCGCGAGGGTGCGTGTATTCGCGGCCTCCCTTCCTTTACCGCCCGCTGAAGAAACCCCTGTGTGTCGTAGGTAGGTAACAGAGCCACCAAAATTTCGCTGTGTAGCAGAGGGCTCCTCAGGGTTCGCTCTTCGTATAACGTCATACGCGGACGACTGTCAAGGGCACGTCTTCGAAAAGATGAGCGAGAGAATTATTTTTCTTTTAGATTGGGTCACTACTGGGTGGATCAGCAGTGAATAGAATAAAAAGGCATGGCCGATAGTGCACTGCCTGGTTGAATCGGTACATCCTTGATTCACGACTTTTCGGTAGATCCTATCTGCGAGGCATTATTATTGTGGTGTCCACTTGCAAACTATACAAGGACGCAGATGATGCCCTTATAGCTACTCATTTGAATTTCTCGAACGCACTTACAATGCTTCAACCCCGTAGGGGCGTCTGCAGCATGCAGGTGTTGGTAAGCTGCGGCACCACGGGTTTCTAAGCGTCCGCAGGAACATCCCCTTAGGGATGATGGTGAACAGTGCATCACCACGGACCCGAGCACCCGCGCGTAGCCGTGCGTGGCATCGCCATGTCCGGGGAAAATGGCATTTATTTATTTCCACAATACTGCAGACCCTCATTTGAGTCCAGGCAGGGAGGGCAGAAAAATACATTCACTCAACACAAAAACAGTTACCTGGTGGTTGAGCCGATACCGAGCGTTTTGACTTTTAAGGCCCCTCGGTGGAGGCAACAGAGCACTTTGGCACCTCCCTGACCCGACCGGGGGAAATCAGCAGTCACCCTTTCCTGTCCTCTCCATCTTTCACTTTCCTATCTTCTTTCTCACAACTCTCCTGTCTTTTCCCCCTTCCTGCTTTTTCTTTTTTTCCTGGCGGCGAGGGTTAACTTTGTGTGGCACTACCCTGAGTTGCGTCATATCTGGTTATAGTTGGGGTGTACAGCTGGCGCGGGCAGGACTTGCAAGTTCCTGTCCCGTCCCCTCGTTGGGCTCCTTGGTGGGTGGCTGGCAAAACGGCCGAAAAGCTCGGATTTCGTGCCCCCACCCCCCTCCTCTCCCACAAAACGATTGCCCTCAAAAAAGAGTGCGGGCAGATGAAACAGCAGGATTCCCGCAAGAAAACAAGTTTTCCGTAGGCACTATGTTGTACATAGTGAAGATGGTGACCAACCAGCTAGGAAAGTGTCTCCATTCATTGTTTCCAGATCTCTCACTGACGCCGTGGGCCTTGGCTACAAGGTGACGAAGCTGGCCAGTGGCGACCTACTCCTCCAAATCCACGACAAAATGCAATATTCCAAACTCCGCACCATAATGTCATTTGGAGACATACCTGTATCCATCACTACTCATCGATCACTAAGCACAGTGAAAGGCATAATATCTAAACACGATTTCCTCAATCTCTCTGAACAAGAAATGTTGTAATATCTAAAATACCAGAACGGTCACAGATGTCCAGCGTATCAAAATCCGCAAAGACAAGGAAACACCGACAAAGCACATAGCCCTGACCTTTGCCTCCAGCGATCTCCCCGAATCCATATAAGTAGGGCATCTCTAAATAACTCGGTCCGTACATCCCAAATCCCACACGGTCCTTCAAATGTCAAAGATTCGGCCATGGCTCCCAGAGCTGTCGCGGCCGCCAAACATGTGCCAAATGTGCCTCAAACGATCATGAATCTGTGGACTGCAACGCTGCACCCGTGTGCGCGAACTGTGAAGGGGACCACCCGCGTAGTCGAGGTGGTGTCCGACCTGGAAGAGAGAAAAAGAAATAACCATAAATACAAAGGAAAACGACACATCAAGAAACACGAAGACGACTCCCCTCAACTTTCCAGTTCACAGCGAAAACCTATCTCGCCTATGTGCTGCGACGGGGCGGGACACGAGATTGTGAGCCAGAGGCAGGGCCATCTGCGCCCCGGGCAGACGCAGCGAAGGCTGCCCTGTCACCTTCGAAAAAGGGACCGCCAGCCTCTGGGTCAGCCGCCCGCAAGGCGGCTTCCCGCTGTCGGGAGACGCCTACAAACAGTACACCCGTGGGCTGTTCACGGGGCCCCAGAGCCTCTAGTGATGCGATGGACGTTACACCGAGCTCAGCTCCGCTGCAGCGGCGGCGGAGCTCTCTTCAGCGAAAAAAGGGAAAAATCGCAATAAAGGGCCCCAAAGAAACAGGGACCGAAGTTTCTCAAATATATAAGAAAAATCATCTTGGCATTCCTCATTCACTGGAATTGTAGGGGACTATTAACATAAACAACACGCAAGTCATTTTAGCCACATTCTCACCTGTGGTCTTATGTGTACAGGAAACAAACTTGGGTGCCCAGCACACAAATGTACTCAACAAATATAAAACCTTTTGCCGCGACCGGGAGAAGGCAAGCCGGCTCTCAGGTGGCGTTGCCATTATACGACAAAACGACGTCGCAGCTCGTGAGCTTGTAGTAAAGACTAAAATTGAAGCTCTAGCATCCACTCTACTTACTTTCATTTTTAAAACCCGGAAAACCACCTACACTTCCTAGTAGGCCCATAGCCCTCACCAGCTGTCTGGCGAAATCCCTTGAAAGTGTTTTGAAAATATCAGACTAACCTTCGTGTCAGAAGCCCGCGAGCTTCTCGATGTCTACCAATGTGGTTTTAAAAAGGCGTGCTCCACTACCGACCACATAGTTCGTCTTGAAAATACTGTCCGAGAAGCTTTCATACACAAACGGCACTGTCTTGCTGTCTTTTTCGATTTAGAGAAGGCATATAACACAACCTGGAGGTTTGGGATTCTTCAGGACCTGGCTGATCTTGGCATCCGCGGCAGGATGTTGAACTGCCTTAGTGCACATTCACACTTGGACATTCGGCGGCGAGAGGGAGCGGAATCCGCGTCTCTGCTTATTGTCTGTGTGTCGTCTTCTCGCGGCGTGCACAGATATGGCAAGAGGTTAATCGATGCTGTGTACGTACCATAACCGTATGCACGCTTACGTGCGCTAAATGCAGCTATTTTGCCGGACGTTACGCCATTTCTAACATTCTCGCTTTTAAAACGATAAGATGAACCTAGTGGCGCCATCTGGTGGTTAGGAGGGGAACCGTTGTTGCCAACAAACCGACGCCCCTCTTAAGCCTAGAAGGGGAAGAATTGTCACCCAAAATAAAAAATAAAGCAAATTTATCACTCACACGTTTTCTTATGGGTGAGATGAGGCAAAGCGAAAGACCGCTGGCTCTTTTATGGCCAGTGAACGCGCTGAAAAAGGCAGTAACAGCGACGAATTCGACGAGGCGTCCTGCATCGAAGGGCGCCGCCATCTTTGTCGCCGCGGGTACTCGCCTTCCTATTGGTTGATGACATTCGGCGGATTTTTTTTCCGGCGGCAGAATTCGGTCCTGGACCGATCGGCCTTTCCGCTGGGTATTCCGGCGGAATCTCGGCCGCGGCAGCGGATTCCGCTCGCTCTCGCCGCCGAATGTCCAAGTGTGAACGCGCCATTAAAGACTTCTTGTCTAACCGTTCATTTAATATCCGCCTAGGCTCAACCCTTTCGAAGAATTTTATTATTTTATTCAAGAAAATAGAGCACCTCAAGGATGTGTTTTCGGTACAACACTGCTTATTGCAAAAATGAATTTAACCAGGAAAATAAACCCGAGGTCCATTATGTATTCAGTTTATGTAGACGATCTTCAGATAAATAAACTGGCAACATTTGGCGGACAGAAATGGCTTCCGCTTTTCTGCACATAAAACAGTGGCTATCCTGTTCTCACTCAAACGAGGCTTGCAGACATATCCCACAGTACACCTGAACGAAACCGAATTACCTGTAAAAAATGAGCACACATTTCTAGGCATAGCTTTTGAGAAAAAAAAACTCACTTTCCTGCCTCGCATAAATGCGTTGAAAAAGACAGGTTCCCGATCACTGAACAAGCTCAGTCTTTTCACACAAACACTGGGGTTCTGGCAGGGCAAGCCTTCTACACATTTATCGCTCTGTGGTACGAATCCGCTTAGACTATGGTAGTATAGTATATGGTTCAGCAGCGCCGTCTTACTTGAAACGACTAGACCCAGTACAATATTTAGGTTTTCGTCTTTCAACTGGTGTGCACAGCACGTCACCCCTATACAGTCTGTAGAAACCAATAAACCACCACTTGCAGACAGAAGAAGCAATCAGACATGCTCCACATTCTAAAAATTCGTTCCCTACCGAAGCATATCTGTTACCCTATAGTTACAAAGTGCCCATCTAGAACACTGTTTAACGACAAACCTCAGACTACCAGACCACCGCTCTTACGATTTGAAGAGATGTTCCAGAATAGCACAAAGAAGAGACCCACTACCTCTGCTGACCCGAAAGACGCGGGTTCGATCCCGGCAGCGGCGATTGCATTTCGATGGAGGGGAAATTCCAGAGACCCGTGTACTGTGCGATGTCAATGCACGTTAAGGAACCCCAGGTGCTGGAAATTTCGGGAGCCCTTCACTGCGGCGTCCCTCATAGCCTTAGTCGCTTTGGGACGTTAAACCCCGCAAGCCAAACCATAAATGGTTCCGTAAGAAACAAACTCCACAACAAATACAGGAATCTATAGCACTCGAAGAAAAATGCATTAGTTTTATTGAACTCCAATACTGACGGTTCAAAAACCGATGTTTACGTAGGAAGCGCAGTGGTGCGAGGGAATTCGAAGGACACACTACGGCTTCCACAGTGCGCATCCATCTTCACTGCAGAATGTTATGCAGTCTGTGTGGCCATAGAGAGAATACTAAACGAGAACCTCACAAACAGTATTATTTACACAGACTCCTTAAGTGTATTTGCAGCTCTCCACTCTAGAAATGCGATCACGTATACTTGGCGACATCATTCGCAACATAGTAACAGCTACAGCTCGAGGACAAAACATAAAACTGCTGGGTCCCGAGTCATGTCGTAATGAAAGGCAATGAGAGAGCAGATTTGTGCTCTGCTCAAGCTCGTGGCAAGGAAATAAGGCAAATATGCCCTTTAAGGATTTCGTGAACTTAGTACAACAGAAATCAGATTTTTTTTCTCTTGCTCGAAACTGAAAAAAAACAAGCAAAACGTATTCAGTTTTGTAATGAATGAATTCCTTTTCATCCAACATTGCTCTTAGGTGATAGTGCAATTATTGGCGTATCTTCTGTTTTTAGCTTCTTTAAAAGAAGCAGGCGTTCTTGAAAAACTGCAAATTTTGATTCACGTGTTCCCTTTATTATATGATACACCTCAGCCACTTTCTCATTCATGAGAAAGAGGTTCATGAGAAAGTGGTGTTTATTTGATTGGTTGGGAACCTCGAGATCCTTACCCAGCCAAGGATAGCCGCTGAGGCTGCCTGACCGTCTTTAAAGCTCTTGCCATTAGCCATTTCTAAATTTCCGTTCCTCTGTTATTACCAGGTAGTACAAACACTTTAGGTCCTCTACACCACCGATCACTTTTTTCATCTTTATAAAATTTCGCAGAAAACTTTTCCTATGCCTTGTGCTTGGCGCATGAAGGCCTTAGCTGCCTATGTGCCTTTAAACCCAGCGCAGCGCATAATGCTTGAAAATTATTCTAAATCTATACTTTTTTTTTGCTTTCCTAGCCCGCTGAATAAGGCCAGACTTTTTCTTGCTTTATTTGCACTTTTCTCGTTGTACAAATTGTTCTTGCGTCGCACCAATTTTGCAGGCGCGGTAAAATATGTAGGCATATTGTTTAATACTGATCTTCTTTGGTCCACTCATACTTCGTCTGTATATAAGCTTCGTAAAATTGTTTGCTATATCATACTCAAATACTTTTACATTTGTCAGGAAACGGTTCACTTCTTAGCCTACAGTATTCTCCGGTATGGAATTTCAACTTGTGTGAACTGTTCTGGTATCTGGCATCAGCGTGTTAATCGTTTAACGAAACGTATGTTAAAAATCGTTAGCTTATGATGTGTGTATTCCACCCGATGTGAACCTTTTATTTTGCTAAGAATGGCTAAATTTCAATGACTTCTTTTTCTGCTCAGACAGCTGTACTCGAACGTTTCTGGAGCGATACAATTACCTTCTGTGAATTGTCGACCTTCAGTTAACGCATCTGAATGTTCTATTCCTCATGTACATACCAGATTTGACAAATACGCTCGATCATATCATGTTTCATTCATGTTTAGTGCTCTTCCGTCGGAAATTAGTTTTTGTGAATCGGCAAGTGGTATTCGTATAAACTTAAAATCGACTAATTATGGTGTGTTTTGTTGGCGTTGGGAAATTTTTTTGTGACTGTCGGGTTCCGCGCTACAAGCCGCTCTGATGGCTTAGGCAAACCCGATTTCTTTTATAGCACTTGTATAGATATTTTATTATTATTATTATTATTATTATTATTATTATTATTATTATTATTATTATTATTATTATTATTATTATTATTATTATTATTATTATTATTATTATTATTATTATTATTATATACATAGAGTTGTACCGAGTGTGTCCGCGGCGTTGCCTTGTTGAAAAGCTCTCGCTCCTTCCCAAACGCTGCTCTCGCATCCGGTGGCGAAACTTTTCCGATCGAAGTTGGCGCTGTGTGCGACGCTAGGCATCGATCGCGGCGGCGCCATCGCGGAGGGCGCTTGGCCGCCGGGAAGAGAGCCCGGCCCGGGGCGGCCCCGTTTCCGCGACGGAGGGCGGGGGTGTCTTCGCCCCCGCCGAGGGAACCTGGGGAGCGGCGCTCCGCGGATCGGTGGCAGCTCTTCCCCTTCCTGGCCATTGTGTGCCGGGTGGCCCCTTCTCTCCCCTCATCGCGATGCCAGGTGCCCGTTAGCGGATCTGCTGAAGCAAATGTCGACTCCCGATTGCTGCTTTTCTCCTTCGTAGCGGGGCACAGTTGACGTTCCGGCCTGCAGGTTTCTCGCTTGCCAGTCGTGTCTTGGAGACGAGGGATTTGTTCGGAAATAAGATAATGAGGTCAACACGCGAGGGAGAAGGACGAGGGTCTGGCAGTGCGGAGCCGGCTGAGCTGTCCACATCGAAGCTCCAGGCGAGAACCCTTGAGTAAACTTTGATGGTTCGTTCCCTTTCTTCGTAAGGGCTCAGACCTCCACAGACGTGGCGATTGGGCGGTGATGAAACGGGATGCCATTATGCAGGTGTTGAAGAAATATATTTACAAAAATATACAAAGTCAGACTGTAAAGGCGGAACCGCATGGCGCGTTTTCCGCAAGCGAAAAACGCGACGCGCGGTGGACGCCCGCGTTGCCGTCAACGCGCGAGCACCCGCACGAAAAAAGGGGAGCGGCGCCTTCGCGGCGCGTTTTCCGGGTTGCCAGACAACGTAACTCCCAACGACATGAATTGTCCCTGCTACCGCATATGTAATATGCCCTTAAACTTACACAACAGTGCAATAGAAATAATCTTAGTGTAATTACACAACGACAGTTTTTTCCGAAGTATATTTATCAAGCTTAATTTCAAGCAGGAAGAGTGTGTGCGAAACTGCGACTATGTACTTTCTGCATGCCAAGAGGCCGCTGCTTGTTTACAACTCGACTTAGAAAATGGAGTGTCGGGCGCTTACTACAGAGCAGAAGAGGCGGTCGCGTATATCCCACAGGACGCGACGCCTCTCTACTTCCGTGATAAGGGCCTCGTTGAAGACTGCTTTCTCCATTTTCGATGAACACGATGCGCGCACGAAACAGTAGCACGTGTTTTTCACGTGCGCGCCGGTTCTGCAGAGCGAAAAAAAAATGCGCCGAAGAGGTTCCGTCGAGATGCGCAGAGAGTAGGGCCATCTAGTGGCAAAACCAAAAACCAAAAATGCCACGTGACCAAATACCACGTGACTTACTTGAAATCTGATTGGCGGACGCGCCCCGGACGCGCCGCGCGAGGCGTTTTTTTCTCCTCCGAGTAGGAGCACGCGGCGGCGCGATTTCGTGACGGATCATACTGGGCACGCGTCAAAATGACGCGCGCGTCCCACCATCCGCGCGTCAATCGCGCCTGAAATCGCGCCATGCGGTTCCGCCTTAAGAGAGCCGCCGCGGTGGCTCAGTGGCTATGACGCTCGGCTGCTGACCCGAATGACGCGGGTTCGATCTCGGCCGCGGCGGTCGAATTTCGATGGAGGCGAAATTCTAGAGGCCCGTGTGCTGTGCGATCTCAGTGCACGTTAAAGAACCCCAGGTGGTCGACATTCCCGGAGCCCTTCACTACGGCGTCCCTCAGAGCCTGAGACGCTTTGGGGCGTTAAACCCTCATAAAACCAAGCAGACTAAGCTGCAGAAGTGAAGTCACACAGACATAAAACAAAATGATTTCACACAGCGAAAAGTGTATGCAGAGCCTTACTCATCGACTGATTAACAGTTAAAGCCTAGGCCCTGTCGAAGTACGTGCTAAGCATGTTCGGAGGCGAAACCGTATGGGTGCTGCTGCAGGCTATAGTTGATGAAACATTACTAAATAAGGGAACAGGGCAAACACAGGACGAGGTAGAAATGAACGACACAGGGCGCTGACTAACAACTGAAGTTTATTTGAAGATGCGCACACAATAAGTAGCTTTCAGGTGAGTTACCAGCTGATCAGTCAACGTCAGGGTCGGTGTAAAGGGCCGAATAAAAGCGATAAAATCATAGAGTTCATAAAGGCATTAAAACTTCCGCAAGCGACGATGGTATGAGACTGTGAGCAGAGTGACAATGAAAACTGGAAGCAACAAGATATGTAGCCGGAAATGGACCGTGAATCTTGGCGTTTGGAGGCTGGGTAAAAAAGTGTAAGTAGTTAAAGGATTAGGCTACAGGCTAAAAACGTTCTCAGGGAGTAAAGATTACTTCTTTTCCAATCTAACCTGATATCAGATTAGGTTACAGGCTAAAATGTTCTGAGTAAAGATTACTTTTCCAATCTCATACCATCGTCGCTTGTTGAAATTTTATCTCTTTTATGAATTCTATAATTTCATAGCTTTTATTCTGCCCTTTGACGTTGACTGATCAGCTGGTAACTCTCCTTACGACTACTTATTGTGTGCACATCTTAGAATAAACTTCAATTGTTAGTCAGAAACAGTATGCGTTGTCACACTAATTCACGATTGGTCGGGAGAGTTGTGACGTTACACGTCGAGCTGTGAAATGAAAATATTTAAAGTGATTGAAATTGTCATTACGGAGTCGCAGCATAACTAAAATGTCATTATGACATGTAAGGATTTAAAGTAACTTAATTACGCTGAAAAGAAAATTGGGATAATTAGTTCGGAATCTAACCTATGACCCTTGAGTTGCGAGTCGGACACGCTGCCATTGATTGAGGCACGTTCGTTCGACTCGATTAAAGGGAGACCTTGTGTGTCTCGTGGTGCATCGCGTGTTCTAGTATGCCTACTGTTATATGCTAGTGTGCGTGTGTAATTAGAAAGGTACCAATTAAGAAAGTAACAAGTAACTATTAATGCTGTCGTGTCATGCCCTAAAGGCGGAGCTTAAGTGTTCCCCTAATTTTTACTAGTGGACCAATGCACAGTATCTGGTAGAGAGCATTTTCTGATTTTTTTATCCTTATCTTTTTCTGCCCTTATCGGAACTAATCTCCGCTTCAAAGAGAAATGGCCGCATCAGCATTGGGAAGCGTGGCCTTTCTTATTCATCACCCAGCACTTACGCAGCACGACAGTGTCAACACGCGTGCTGACATGAACACGCTTGGCTCGCGTTGCCTATAGGTATACTCGGCACTGTCTTGAGCTTTCGGCTCTACATCGGCCTTTACGTAGACGATTCGTCTCACTAGATGTCAGCCAGCCCCGAGTTGACGAAGCGGCAGTCCCAGTGAGATGCTCGAAGCTGTGTATTAATTAATGCTCTCCAATGGGGCCGCTGCTGCGTCTCCTTCTGTTCACTCCTTTCACCTGCCGTTCCAACTGTCCGATCTTGGCGACAACGCCGGCCCTGAGCCAAGAGCTGCAATTAACTGGACTGGAATGGAGTCGTGTAACATGGCCGGCCCTGGGGATAGTTCATTGTTGTTGTTTTTTCTTTCCCAGAACGAAGCGAGTTGATAGGATGATTTTCGCAAAATCGATCAAGATCCTCAATCCGGCCTCTGGTCGTGAACTGGGCAAAGTTCGGCGGTGCCTTGCCACCGACACTTCCGCCGCGCGTGGCTGCAGGTGCGCGGTCGCTTCACCGACCTTGTCGCATCGCGCAGCGAGAGCCGCTTGCGTAACGGGGGAGAGCCTCCGTCCGGCGCTTGTCTCGGCGGCGATTGCCGCCCCGTTCTTATCTGGGGGCGTCTGTCGCGGGGGCCATCGGGAAGGCCGCCGGGACCCGTCTCGCCGCTATCTGGCCGGGCGAGAGTCCGTCTCGGCTGAGCGCAGCAGCGACCGTCCTCCGTCGCCGCCACCCGGATCAGCAGCGTTCACGCCGGCCGGCTTCTCTCGGGACCACCGGACAGCTGAGGGGAATCGACTCCTATCGAGGTCGGCCACGTCCTCTTTGGCGCGAGCATGCGGTACCGATGTGGATGTTGCGCGAAAAATAGCTGGTGCTATTGGCAGCTTTCGTCAGCAAAGTCTGCCCACTCGAGACGCTGGGCTTGCTAGGTCATAGAGGCCGACCCGCGTCGTGACTTTGCAAGTTAAGTTCGTGTCTTGGAATAGCGCAGTCTCTGAGGCAGAAAAGGACCTATTAGTCTTGGCTAGTCTGAAAACGTTGTCTGTTTTTGCAAATCTGTCTCCTTGTCTTTTCGAGCGTGTCTAACAACGTTGTAGCGTTACTTGCTGCGGAACCAGTGTTGCTGGAAAATACTCGTGTACGTCCAGTGTCTCGGAATAGGGCTCACACAAGTGTGCCCCAAGGTAATATCCGTTCCTGCAGCTGCTGCGTACTGTTGTGTTGAGCCGTGTTGCCGCGATGTGCTTTTGAGCGTGTACTGTTTTCTGGTCCTGCTGTCCCGACCTCGTCTGCAGCACCGGAGCGAATCACGAGCATTTAGCCGTGCTCATGATTCGCGTCTGTTGTTGCTCGTGCTGTGTGCGCACCCCCTGAAAAGCGCGCGCTGCCCGCGTTGTGCGCTTTGGGGGTTTATCTTTAGCTGTACGGATCCATCAGCTTTGCAAAATGAGAGGTGAAGGCTGCGCCGCTCAGCTTTCTTGAATAGGAGAATCACTGAATAACGTTCGATTCTCCGGTCAACTGTATTTCAAAGTCGGCAAGTCTGTATTTGCCGTTTCTGGCACGTTAATGCCTGCCAGCTTGATTTTTTTTTCTGTTTCAAATCCGTAATAGGTAAAAAAAAAAAAAAAACTCGTGCAACTCTTCCAACTCAAACGGCAGTAAGCCGCATTGTGTGCGGGACTGTCTCGTACCACTTGCAGTCCTCGCAACGCCTACCCCAGCAACGCGTTCTTCGGCAGGCGTTCATTTCCTCCGGCTCTTGTGCGTCTTCACGAGTTCGCTACTGCAAGCGATTTCATTACAGTTTTGTTCCGCGTTCTTTGTCACTAGCCTTTGCTCAGGAGGCCGTACCCCGTGCTATTCATTCGGGTGCTGTAGCATCCAGCCGCGTCGACTGTAAAATCGCGCGCGTGCACAGCGTACCAAGTTTCGCAGTTGTCGAGAGAGAGAGTCGTACGTAAATAGTTCGGCCGCCAAGTGGTTCCGCGGTCGATACGCGGCACGTGTCGTCGCCGAGCGAGTGCGCACGGAGAAACTCCTGCGTGGCGGAGCGTCGCGACGGGCAGCTGCGTAGTTTGCGAAAGCGCGGCGGCGACGACTCATTCGAACGCTATGCATATCAGTCGGCGCCCGTGCGCAAAGGTGTCGTCTGCCCGCGCCGTCGATGCTCCGGACGGCGGTAGTAAACAAGCGCCCTTTCCCCCTGCTGCGTCGGCGGCTGCTTCGGTGACCTTCCTACCGCCGCAGTCCCACCTGCGTCACTTGAGCGCGGCAGTTCGTGCCCGAGGGCTGCTACTCCCGTTCTCCTAGCGACCGCGGCATCTTGGATGCCCGTGTGAGATTAAATAAATGCGTAAGCGGCGCCATTCGTTGCGCCAGATGTGCCCCCGTGGGCAAAGCAGGGCGCTCCGGCAGAGGCTTCGCACGGCGGCAAGGCCGAGGGCGCTGCGATCGATGTGCGTGTTCCGTGCGCCGAGGCGCGCTTGACGTGCGTCTGGGTTGTTCCCGGAGGTTAATTGTGCGTGTACTTTTTTTTTATGAGGATTTTTTGTGCCCTAAAGTGAATATTAGCGTATTCACCACCAACGAGCTTCTTCGAGAGTGAAATTGTCATCGCCCCGAGGCTCGGGTGCTAACGCGCGATCGGTTGCGTGCTCGGTTGAGCACGGTTTGTCGCGTGTGACGTCTTTAGTTTGGGTCACGGGAAGGGCATTGTTGTCTCGCTGACAGTGCGTTGTTCCGGTTAGTCGGTAGCGCTGCGTGTTGTCTTAACTTCTGTGTTCAAGAGCGATCGACGTACGTGCACTGACAGCCCATTTGTTGCTTACGAGTAACTCTACTCGGCGGTTGCGCGTCTTCAAGACCGCTGTTCGGAGCGGTGGAACGGCGAGCTCCGCTGTGCGCTGTCGACATTTGCCGCTCACTGTTGGGCTCGGTATGGCGTTTTGAGGCGCGAAAAGAAAAGCACGGTTCAAATGGGAGTTTGTACTCCCTACAGGACATTTTCCCCCGAGCCATAAACCGGCCGTAAAAGTCTGTAGAATAGCACTCTTGCCTAACAAGCGTGTAGGAAGGCTGTGTGCAGGTGCCTTACCATTAACTCCGCGCACTTGCTTTGACAGCCTTCGAAAGCGTAGCATTTTCTGCTTGGTACGGAATTGCTCAGGAGTCGAATGACCTTGCAGCGAGATGATTGCCGCACGGTGCTAGACAAGTTAGCCAGTGAATGTAGTCGCCGAAAGCATTGGGGCTCTGCAATAAATCTCCGGAAGCAGCGCCTCGGAGTAGCGCAGTTGGTTAATAAGGTCCTGCCGCCGGCTTTGAACAGTCAGGAGACACAGAAACTGGGCATTTGGTATTGTGGGGAATGTCGGCTTTTGCGGAGCTTGCAGTTACTGGAAGCCGGTTCCACTCTCACGGAGAAAATTGGCGTTGCCTGTTTGTCACAAGATGCGGACAGTATTTCAAGCTTCGGTCAGCACTGCAACAGAAGGTTGGAAAAGCTGCTGACGAGGCTGCTGTCTCAGCGGCAGTTGCGTGGGAAAACCTGCGAGGAAGAACGTATCCAGTTCAGACACGCACTGATCGCAAAAAAAGAAAATAATTATAAGCGTTCCGAAAGCCCGACAGTAGTAACGTAGACGACCTCCAGGGCAAATAGCGGCGCTGGTGTAGCATGCACTGCGCATGTGTGAGTAGCTGCGTGACCACCACCGATGTCGTCGCGGTTGCCACGAGCGAAAGACTCAGTGGGACCCGCTCAGGGATACTTATTCGCTTTGTACGGGAGGCTGAGGTGGCACCACCTTTGAAACGGCGCCGCAAAATGGGCTTGCAGTAAACAGCGGCTGACCAGCGAAAAACAATTTCGATTGCCACGGCGAGTTGTCGTAAGCAACAACACTGCGAGCCGTGGACTTGGCAGTGGGTCTCGTCAAACGTTGTCCGTCATTATTGGCGCGGCATGTTTATAACGCCGGTATTGAAATGGCCCATTTTAACCGCAGCAGCTCCAACTTATCAGCTGTGCGGTGCAGTAGCGAACGACCGCCTTGAAAAGACTGCAGGACCCTCATGACCTCATCGATAATGCGTCCCTGCACGTATGTACTACGGTCCGTTACGAGGGCCAGAAGAGGGGGGAGTGCGGGGCGAGGATGACGGTTGTTACCCCGCGCGTTTCTCCGCAGCCTTATTATTGGGGCCGCGACTGGGCGAATCTGCGATATCTGCAGCGTGCGATTGCGGCCGTGCTTTCCGTGGGCTCATGTTAGTCGCGTCTCTGATTGGCGGATATTCCTCGCGCGCCCCTTCCTCGGCAGTGTCCTCCGTCGCGTGTTCCCCCTGCGGAATGGGTCATTCCACGCCAAGCGACTTTGCACTGGGCCCTCCTCGATTTCTTTCAGTAGATTTATGCCTCTTTACGGTGTTGTCGAAAGTCTCTTGCCAGAATATATTTGGCATAAACTTTTCGTGTAATTTTTTTTCTGAAGTGAATAAGCACTGCGCTTTCATAACGGGTAGAAAGGAAACACATACATACATACATACATACATACATACATACGTACACACACACACACACACACACACACACACACACACACACACACACACACACACACACACACACACACACACACACACACACACACACACACACACACACACACACACACACACACACACACACACACATACATACATACACACACACACACACACATACATACATACATACATACATACATACATACATACATACATACATACATACATACATACATACATACATACATACATACATAGGACTATAACTGGCTGCCTTTCAGGGGAAAACAAGAGAGGGGGAAAACGGAAGTTGCGGAAGAGTTTTGTTGTGAGATCTTAAATTTCGCCCTGGGGTCCGAGGTGGTCCAAGTGAGGTTATGAAAAACAGCCCACTTGATAGCTAGTATTATTAGGATTGGCTAAACGATATTATTCAGGACGATTTTCGTTTTAGGCGAGAAAAAAAAAGTTGAGCGTCCGCGGCGCCACTCACTGCTGCCCCGTGCTGCCATTCCGCGTGTCTTCCCGCCAGAGCGCAGCTTCTCGCGAGTTGTGTTTACATGATCGGTGATGGCATCAAGTGGCTCGTGCGCCCGGCGCAGCGCGGGCGCTTCAAGGGGCAGCGTTTCGTCGCCGCCGCGCTCTGCTTTCTCTTGCTCCCTCCCACATCTCGCCTTCGGGCCGACATGCTTCGCCGGGATCCCTGACTCTGTAACGGCAGTTATTCGCCTAATGAATAAACTGCAGTGCATTTTTATCTCAGCACCAATGACGTCTCACCAATGTATGCATCCAGCGCAGTTAGGTGCTGACAAGTGACAGGGCCTTGCCTCTTTAGTTTAGCGCTGCAGCGTATACTTGCCGTATGAGAAGCGGCACCTCAGGGGGTAAGCTCTAAGTTGTAAGTGACGTATCCAGTCTAGCGCGATTTCAAGGTTTATCACATTCGTTCCGGCTGAAACGTGCCAACCAATTGCGTGGCGATCAGTCCCAACCGACCGTCGGTGCAGGATGGAGGGATCCTTCGGCTAACTAATTACTCATGCATTCGTCGCAGCCCTCATGCGAGAATAAGCCGTATTAGAGCAACTTAATCCGAGTAGGTTAATCCTGAAGTGAACATCTTCAAATAACGTCTACGCCGATAAACACCGATCGAGGTTTGCTGTAGTACATCGGTGGCGCGAACGCGGCGCCTGCATTCTTCGATGGTGTTACTCAGCCCTGCAGCAGAACAATACCCCCCGTTACTCGGAAAGGGGCGAACTTGAGTTTTCGAAGCTCTCAGCGTCCTTGTGAAAAGAAGAGCTCAGAACTTTGGGCGTGTGCTTTTTTTTTGTTTAGTACCGGTGAGAGCGTGTCATGCAGTGGAGTGACAGCACGGGGTGCTAGCAGTGACCTGTGACCTGCGGATGCTCAACTAAAGTAATTGCTCCAATTCCCGATAATATTGGCTGTCAAATGGGCTGTATTCTGTAATTCCACTTGGACCACCTGTGAGCGAAAAAAACGCACTTTTTCGCAACTTTTTTTGTTTTGTTCTGGGAAATGTTGCGGGCATGTTCTATAATACAAGCATTTTTAAAATGATGCGTTACTTGTTTCGGGCAGCCGAAAACAATTTTTTTTTGTAGTGGGCAAAAAAGACTCCATATTTATAAAGAAAATGTAACAATTGGGTTCAATTCGCCCTAAAATTATTTACTAAACGTATATAAAAAAAATTAGGCACATGCTGCTTTCTTCCTACCTGATACAAAAGCCCAATGGTTATGCATTGTTCAGAAAAAATGAAGCGTGAACGGAGAAAATGTAATGCTTAGGAGACCATTCTGGTGTGGTCTGAGGGACTCGCATCACCAGATTTTTTTTTTGCCAAAAATGTATTATATTTTCAGTTATTGATGGCGAGGTGCGCTCTCAAGACTCTCGGCAGCACAGTAAAGAGCCGTAATTTTCCCGGAAGAAATCGGGGAGGGTCGAGCTCGAGCTAATCACCCTCATCGCACCGGCGGGCGTGTGCGTGCGCTGCATGCGTGCGGCCCTGGAATGTTTGGCCTATTTTGCGCGCACTTGTTTCGTTATCGCCGAGCTCGGCGCGTGCGTCTGCGCGTCGTTTCCAGGCTGTGGTTCCCGCTGCGGTTCCATCCACATCTGGAACCGATGCGATAAAAATTTTCCGCGCAGCCCCGCTGCTTCTCGCAGCCTCGATTGCCGGTTTGTCTCGCAGCCGCGGTGCACATGTCCACACCGAGCGTCGCCGAGCGAAATCGTGGGATCCGCGTACTGTGTCCGAGTCGAATGCCTCGTCTTTGCAGCCTATTTGCGCGTGTCTCGTACGGGCGCTAGCTGCAGCTGAGTGCAGCGGGCACTGGACTCGCCTGAGCGCAGTCTTTGTTCCCGTAAGTGGAACGAATCGCTCGGCTTCGCGGAGTGCCGCTGCTGGTTACGTGCGCATAGTTGTCAGGAGTCATTGTCCTGCTCCGTCTCGTATGTCTGTGCACCGTACTTTACGCAGCGTTCTCCAGTGTCAGCCATGCGTTGGTGTATGTTAATTGCAGTGCCTTTTTTTTTTCGATGTGTGTGTGTGGGGGGGGGGGGGGGGGGGGGGGGACCGCGTCTCGCGGTTGCATTGTTTTGAGATCTGCAGAGCCGTGTGCGTCGCCGATGACCCGACTCATTCCCCGCTTCTGCGCTTATCTAATCGCCGTCCCCGGTCAGCCGGTGGACCTCACGTGTTCCGAGGCCCGGACGGCGCTCGTAGATAGCGCGGCTGTTGTGTTGCTTCTGCTTGCCTTCTGCTGGTGATAGCGCCTGTTGTCGGCGCCTGTCGGCACGAGTGCACTTAGCGAGACTGCGCAGACGCCGTCTCTTTACCGCGATCTTATTATGTGAAGAGCATCTGCGCCGGCCTGGTGGTATCGGCCGCCTTTCTTGCTTCAGTCTCGTGATCTTTTTTTCTGTGGTCTAGGACCTGCCGAGCGCGCGACGCGCGTTTTGCGACGGAAAACGCGTTCCATGTGCAACAAAGAATACTTCTGTTACGTTAATGGGAGGGATTCGTAGTTTATTAATCAAGTCTGCTCAAAGTTGTAAGATTGCGACATTCTATGAGTGCAGTATTTGCCTTGTGCATGACTCATATTTGTACCTTGGTGCAGGACTCTGGTCTTCAGCCTCCAGTCGTGGAATCTCTTAGTAGCGGCTGTGCCTTCAGTGGGACTAATTTGGGAACAATGGACCCGACCGTTGTGATCAGCACCCTTGATGAAGAGGAGCAGAAGCCTGCAAAGCCAGCAGAGATGCTTGTCTTCGACGATTCTGCCCACCTCAACAAAGTGCTCATGAACTTAAACAAGCTGCGCAAGAATAAGCAGTTTTGTGATGTTGTTTTACACGTAAGCATACTGACCAGGTTTATTTCTTCTAGCTTGTGCAGTGCATAGCTCATGCAGAAAGAGACACAATGAAAGCATTGTGTCATTAGGGACAGCCCCATTTCGTGTGCCAAGTAGGCACTTCGTTTGTTACTGCTGCTTGCATGGATCATTGCACCTTAAAGAATTAATACTTTTAATATAGTTTCCAGCTATGTTTTGGCACAGCTAAGACTACTCAGCCTTCCTTCACATTTAGTGGTTAGCACATTAAAGAAGCTTTCTTGAAAGTCTCAGCTGTATTAATCTGCTGTCGTTGAAGCTAAGATGCCTGTCAATATTTCCAGTGTGTTCACAATTACTTTTGGAAAAGCTTCTGCATAGTATCATGGTACGAAGGAAAGGTATGAAGCTTTCATAAAAACTTCGTAGAAGACATTCAGCGTGGTCCGTAAATCTCGGGACCACCATTTATCCTGGACAGTCACTGTATGGATTAAGCTAGCTAACTGGGACGGTTGGCGGATGCCAGGGCGAGTCCAAATTGACTGATCAGCTTGGAGTAGTAATGGTGTTCAACCAATATGTTCATGGGAATCACCCAGCGTGGAGTAATTTCAAACAAGTAGGTGTGTGCGAATATTAGTATTCGAGAAATTGATACCCGAAAATTTTCTATTAGTCGCCAGCGATCGTATACTTTCGATCGCCGGCTTTCATAATACCAGCGATCGCCGGCTTTCATAAATTTGACCATTGCAAAACCACACCCAAGATCGAGTTTAAAGTCCCAGGAAAACAATACAAATGCATCATCTTCGCTTTCTTCTCCGGCGTTTATCGCGTGGACTGATAGCATTCGGACGCTGCTGGCTTGGCCCCGCGCGAATTTCCTCAAGTGTGCTTTCCCACGTAAAACACCTGATGTGAACTAGATGGCCGGCCACCCCCTTCGAACAATCACTACGAGAAAGCGCGAAGTTTTTTCTTTGATCCTGCCATGTGTTACATACCTAAAGCCCACAACCATGGTATTTTCCTATCGCCTTCATAACTCTCTTCGCGTGAGCTCCGCCATCTCGTTTTGGTCAACTATGATATCCGGGAAAGCCCACTTGCGGAACATTGCGTAAGGCTCCCGAACGGGCGTGTCGAGGTATCACCCGGGAACTTCGGCTACTGATCCGGAGTTCCCGGGTTCGAACCCGACCGGGGCGGCTGCGTTTTTATGGAGGAAAAACGCTAAGCGCCCGTGTGCTGTGCGATGTCAGCGCACGTTAAAGATCCCCAGGTGGTCTAAATTATTCCAGAGCCCTCCACTACGGCACCTCTTTCTTCCTTTCTTCTTTCACTCTCTCCTTTATCTCGTCCCTTACGGCGCGGTTCAGGGGCCCGCCGGTGTATAAGACAGATAGTGGGCCATTTCCTTTCCCCCAAAACCAATTATTATTATCACAACAGGGCAACCGACCGTGTAAACATCCCGCGTATTTCATGGTGCATTGTAGCATCCCTCACTCCTTAAATGCGCTTAACGGCAGGCATGACGATTGAAGGGCCCCTATCGCCAGGTCTGTCCGCATAGTTTCGGTTTCTGAGCTTCACCGCTAGCCTGCGGCGACGGACGCTGTCGGCCCGCGGATTCGCCGGTCGTCCGAACCCAGCTTCGCGCCGCTTTCGGACGCCGACTGGCGCGTCGCTGGTCATTTCTTTTCCCTTCTTTAAAAGCAGTGTCGCCGTTCCTACGCCAGTCTGTGTTCCGGGATTTACGGTGTTTATGTGAGGGAGCTTCCTCATAAGGCTTCACTGCATTTTCGCAGTTTGGCCGGGGGGGGGGGGGGGGGGGGGGGGGCATTTTATGAACGACCTTGGATAATCCGGGAATTTCGTCGTCCATTGAAATCCGAATTAGTAAGCGTTTTTTAGCCATCACGTTATTTTCAGTTGGCAGTCGTATGTCATTTCATGGATTTCATTTTACCTGACCGCATTACAGGTTGCGTACTGTTATGCAGTCATATCAAGTAGTGTACATTTGTCATGCTTTCTTACATGGTGCTGAGTCAATCAAGTTTTTGTTTCAGGTGCAAGGACCATATATTAAAAACAAAAATGAAGGTCACAATATTTGCCTGTTATTTTTTTTCAGTTGCAAGGACCATATATTATTAAAAACAAAAATGAAGGTCACAATATTTGCCTGTTTTTTTTCAAATATTTTTTTCTTACTAAACAGATATTCGATTAAATATTCCAAGCCATTTTTTCTTCAATTCATATTAGAAAATTTCAGTTTTGGCACACCCCTATAAGCTTTCCTTTGTAGCCGCCCAGTGCTGTGCTTGGGTGGATGCTAATGAGGTGGATGCTAACTTCCATATGAATGTGTGTGTATGCAGGTTTTTTTCTAGCATTACATCGTTTATGCTCACTTGGCTACAGAGTGGTAGCTGAGGACACAGCATTGCATTTCTTGCTCACC